>NC_090921.1:1437311066-1437613112 GCF_040938575.1 Ambystoma mexicanum
CAGAGGCATGGAAACAGCACTCCTGAATACCTGTGAAGATCTGCTCTCTAATCTTGACTCTAGCTCTCCCTCTGTCCTCATTCTCCTCGAGCTTTCCTCTGCATTTTACATGTTTAACCACAACATCCTGATTAATCATCTCCATGAGACCCTAGGCTTCATGGATCAGGCTCTGGTGTGGCTGACCTCCTTCGTCCTGTACTGACCTTGCAAGGTTCAGCTTGGGTCCCTTCTCTCCACCACCTATCTCTCCACATGTTGCGTTCCCCAGGTCTCTATCCTCTCCCCTTGGCTCTACAATGTCTATGTGGCCCCTTTGGCTCTCTTGATTTCTACCCTTTCCTCTAACTTTCAGTGTTATGCTGAAGACTTGCAGCTTTCTTTCCGGCTACCCTCTGCCTCCTCCTCCTTGCTCATCCCTGGCTGTTGTGACGTCCCAGTTTATGGTAGCGCGCATGCGCGGGCCTCGTTGTGACCCGCGCATGCGCCGTAGGAATAAACTGCGTCCGTGCGGCAGTTGCCGCCGGGACGCGCAGCGAGCAACATCGCGTCCCATGTCCTCATTGCATGAATGCGTGTGCGTGTGCCTGCAAGGGCCGTGGGGCCACACACAACAACTGGCGACGAGGCGGGATTGCCACCATAGCGTTCGCCCAACACACGTGGGCGTACAATCCGCATCATTACGCGATGGCACAATGCGGACCTAGCGTGAACGTTCTTTTCTTCTCAGAGCAGTAGCGGCCTGAAAAGGTGCTCGTGCGCTGCTACCCAGAGAAGAGAGAATCAATTTTTGGAACATTTGACTGTCCCCAACAACCTGGGGACAATCTGTAAAAACAGACACAAGGGGAAGAGGCGACAGACAACAGCCGGAGGTACGTTTAGCCCTACACCAGCCAGGTTTGCGTCCTCTAACACACCCAGAGGTGTCTGTGCGACCTGTGAAGATGGCCAGTAGCGACGAAGAAACAGAAGTAGCGACAAGAGCGGTGAGGACACAACAGGGGTCGCTGTTACCAATGCAGGAGTTTGAACGTTCTTTTCTCCTCAGAGCAGTAGTGGCCTGAAAAGGTGCTCGTGCGCTGCTACCCAGAGAAGAGAGAATCAATTTTTGGAACATTTGACTGTCCCCAACAACCTGGGGACAATCTGGAAAAACAGACACAAGGGGAAGAGGCGACAGACAACAGCCGGAGGTACGTTTAGCCCTACACCAGCCAGGTTTGCGGCCTCTAACACACCCAGAGGTGCCTGTGCGACCTGTGAAGATGGCCAGTAGCGACGAAGAAACAGAAGTAGCGACAAGAGCGGTGAGGACACAACAGGGGTCGCTGTTACCAATGCAGGAGTTTGAACATTCTTTTCTCCTCAGAGCAGTAGCGGCCTGAAAAGGTGCTCGTGCGCTGCTACCCAGAGAAGAGAGAATCCATTTTTGGAACATTTGACTGTCCCCAACAACCTGGGGACAATCTGGAAAAACAGACACAAGGGGAAGAGGCGACAGACAACAGCCAGAGGTACGTTTAGCCCTACACCAGCCAGGTTTGCGGCCTCTAACACACCCAGAGGTGCCTGTGCGACTTGTGAAGATGGCCAGTAGCGACGAAGAAACATAAGTAGCGACAAGAGCGGTGAGGACACAACAGGGGTCGCTGTTACCAATGCAGGAGTTCGATACGTCGGGACCCCCGTCCAAACTAGGCCCCAGGTGGCTACTATGGGTAAAGAAGCTTGAGATGTACTTCACAGCGACCGGAACCACCAACGATGATGAAAAAAGGGCGACCCTTCTGTATTCGGCCGGGCTGGACGTAATGCGCATCTACGAATCACTCACCCTGCCAGTGGTCACTTACACCACTGTCAAGACTGTGCTAGAAAACCACTTCATTCCACAGTCGAATGTCGACTATGAAAGATTTTTGTTCTGCAGAGAGAAGCAAAGGGAGGAAGAATCCCTCGATCAATTCTGTGCCAGACTGAGGCTCGCTGGGACAACGAGGAGTTGATGATAAGAAACCAGGTCCTCCAGGGCTGCAGCTCAGGTAAATTGCGGCGACAAGTGCTGAGAGAGCCGGGGTGGACACTACAGCAGATACTAGATAGTGGCCGGACGTACGAGCTGGCAGAATCCAGAGGAGCGAGCATGGACGCAGCGGTTAGGCCAAGCGCGGGAAGAAGCTTTTTCCCTGAACAAACGGACCAAGTTGAAGGATAAGTGGGTCCTGAAGACAACTGAGAACTGACATCTTGCAGCATCCGGATCACTCTGACAAGACTGCGGATATGACCTCCCACATGTAGTGGAATGTCCTGCTAAAACAAGATCCTGTGGACGGTGCAATGGACCGGGGCACTATGCCCACATGTGCCGTGCTCCCGCTCCTGTGCCTACACAGAGAGGCCGCGCGAGAGCACGTGGCAGCGGTTTCAGAAGGCAGCGCAGCATCGCAGCTCTCGAAGAAGAGATACAGAGGTTGCAGCTTGCAGAGGAAGAGGAAGAGGAGGAGGAGGACTAAGAAGAAGTATTTTTCATTTCAAACATTGCCTCAGGAAGCAAACGGAAGAGACAACCCAAGTGTGTGGGGAACATATTGGGCGTGCCGACGCAGATCCTCATCGACACCGGAGCATCTGTATGCGTGCTGGCGGAGGAACATTATCAAAGACTCCCAGGCCCCCCGGCACTGGACAAATCCATGGCGAAGATATTCACTTTTGGAGGAGACACCCCGTTGCCTCTCAAGGGTGTGTTCGTGTCACCGGTATCGAGAGGGGAAAACACCATCAATGCAAGGTTCTTTGTCACGGACGTTAGCCCTCACTTGCTACTCAGCTGCGCTGCATCGGAGGCCCTCAATTTGGTTCATTTTGCATATGGAGTCTACCAGATTGACATCGAAACGCTGCTGGACAAGTTCTCAGGCATCTTCGAGGGAATAGGGAAGCTGAAAGCACCCCCAGTGCGCCTACATATCGATAAGTCCATCAGACCGACAGCCCTTAAGCACCGTAGGATACCATTCCACCTCAGGGAGAAGGTGGAGGAAGAACTCCGATCACTCGTTAACATGGACATTATTGAGAGAGTGGAGGGGCCAACACCCTGGGTGTCACCGATTGTGGTGGCTCCCAAGCCGAAACAGCCCGGTGCGGTGAGAATTTGCGTAGACATGCGCCTTCCAAACGCTGCAATCAAGAGGGAGAGGCACATTCCTCCAACTCTAGATGACATCATCGGAGAGCTACAAGGGGCAGGAGTATTTTCAAAACTGGACCTACGGGCGGGCTACCACCAGCTTGAGCTGCCCCCGGACTCCAGATTCATAACGACCTTCACGACGCATGACGGCCTATACAATTTAAACGCCTGAGCTTCGGAGTTTCGTCGGCTGCCGAAGTATTTCAGAACACCATCAGGGGGGCGTTGGCAGGCCTAAAAGGTGTATTGAACATGAGCGACGACATCTTAGTATTCGCGGATTCGGAAAGGGAGCACATGAAGAGACTGGAGAGCACGCTCCAGAGACTGAAGAACTTAGAGCTCACCCTACATCGACAAAAGTGCGAATTCTTCAAAGACCGCATTGGTTTCTTCGGCTTCATCTTTCACGCGGCCGGTGTGTCACCTGACCCGGCCAAAGTCAAGGACATTAAGGAAGCCGCCCCCCCCACAATCCCCCACGGAAGTAAGGAGTTTCCTGGGGATGGTAACCTACTGCAGGTGTTTCATCAAAGGGCTGGCGTCGCTGGCAGAACCGCTCAGGGTGCTATCAAGGAACGACGCAGTGTGGAAATGGGGTGCCAGTGAACAAGAAGCATTTCAGGCCCTGAAGAACGCCCTGTCCGATGGGGACACCATGGCATACTTCAACCTCAAGGTGGAATCGGAGGTGGTGGTCGATGCAAGTCCGGTGGGAGTAGGGGCTGTGCTGCTGCAACCCGATGAACGCGGGGTCATGCGTCCCATCGCCTACGCAAGTAAGGCCCTTTCAAACACGGAAATGAAATACTTGCAGATCGAACGGAAGTCGTTGGCCATCCTTTGGGGCTGTCGCCATTTCCGCTTATACATCTTGGGCAAACCCGTCGTGGTGGTGACCGACCACAAGCCGCTACTGCCCATACTTGCAGGCGTGTCATCCAAGCCGCCCCCCAGGATCGAAAGGTGGATGCTGGCCCTGATGGAGTATGGTGTGCGACTAATTTATCGACCAGGAACAAACAACCCGGCCGACTATTTGTCACGCCACCCCAACAAGGAAAACACCGTCACTGACATCGGGGCGAACGAATGCCATGGGCTGCTGTGTCAAGTGGTGGAAGGGTCCCTTCCAATGGCACTCTCAAGAATTTTAATAGCGACAGAATGCTCCAACGACAAGGTTTTTAGCATCATCAAAACCGCAGTGAGGAGCAGTGATTGGAGGGAGGTGCTGCGCAACAACTCGTGCCGACAAGAGGAGGCCCAGAGAGACCTCCAGGCACTCTGGAAAGTGAGAGATGAACTCTCCGTCTCAGACAATGGGCTGATACTTAGAGGGCGACAAATCGTCATCCCACGGGCACTGAGGACAAGGGTGCTCGAACTGGCCCATATTGGTCATCAGGGGGTCGTCAAAACGAAGGCACGGCTAAGACCCAAAGTCTGGTTCCCGGATTTGGAGGGGAGAGCTTCGTGAGGAGATGTGTGGCTTGGCTCGATGGAGCGCAGTAGCAAGCCATAGGGGACTGTTCACGTGGACTTCGGTTCGACTGGTCGTGGCATGTACTTTCTGGTAGCAGTTGACCAATGGTCCAGATACCCCGAGGTGGAAGTGATGGAGTCGACGGCGACGGAGTTTGCGACGAAGGCGTTGGACAAAATGTTCACCACACACGGATTCCCGGACCTACTGTGCTCAGACAACGGGCCGCCGTTCACAGGCAGCCAGTTCGCAACCTACCTCCGGGAAAGGGGGATCCATCATCGCAGAGTGTCCCACTCTGGCCGTGAGCCAACGGCGAGGCCGAAAGAATGATGCGGACCCTCAACAAGGTTCTAAGAATTTCCGCCAGTGGCGGTGAAGACCTGGAGAGAAAACTAGTGGAATTTCTACGAGAATATCGCACGACGCCCCACCAGTCCACGAGAGTGGCTCCCGCCGAAGCACTGTTTGGACGATGCCCGAGGGGAATGCTACCGGAAGAGGAGGGCCGTCTGCCAGGAATGATCAATAACGAGGGAGTCCAGGAAGAACGGGCCAGGCGCAACAACAAAGAAAGTGAACGGAGGGGTCTGCAGGAAAAGGAGGTGCGAGTAGGGGACACGGTGCTGGTAAGAACCGGCACCCCGAAGGGAAGCTGTCCCTGCCATTTGAGCCGCGCCCGTGGAAGGTAACGCATGTGAAAGGCACGATGGTGACGGCGGCCTGCGACTGAGGAACAGTCACGCGCAACCGATCCTTCTTCAAAAGACTCGAGGTGCCCGCTGAGAACGGGGCACCGGAGGAATCCATGGGTCGGGAGGAGCCACCTGGAGATCAGGAGGGTGAGCAAGCCAGGGCCTCCACAGACTCTGAACTGGGGTGTGCCACTCCGCCCACCACCTCGCCAAGGTACCCGGTCCGCCGTGAGCGGAGGCTACCGGGGAATCTCAAGGACTACCTCCTGGACTCAGGTGACTGAGCCGAGAATGTGAGGTGAGACTTAAAGTTGACAATGCGACCGCCCATATGGTCACGAGTTGTGCAGGGGTGTGCCCACCCCGAAGGTTGACACTGTTTTGGTTAAAGTTAAAAAGGGATGTGACGTCCCAGTTTATGGTAGCGCGCATGCGCGGGCCTCGTTGTGACCCGCGCATGTGCCGTAGGAATAAACTGCGTCCGTGCGGCAGTTGCCGCCGGGACGCGCAGCGAGCAACATCGCGTCCCGTGTCCTCATTGCATGAATGCGTGTGCGTGTGCCTGCAAGGGCCGTGGGGCCACACACAACAGCTGTCTATCCACTATTCCAGCATGGTGAGCCTCTAATGATCTCTGCCTTAATGCCAGTAAAACTGATATCCTTCTCATTGGGACCTGTGCTCCCACTTTTCCTCTCTCACTCTGGCCACCCTCCTTGGGCCCTCTGCCCTCGCCCAATTGTGAGGGAAAAACACTTAGGTCCATCTTCGACTCCACTCTCCCCTTCTCTCCACACACCACAGACCTTGCCAGGAACAGCCATTTCCAGCTGAACGTTCTCAGAGGTATTCTCTCTTTTCCCACCTTCCCCCAGAAGCTCACTGTCTCCAGAGCCCTGGTTCTCTCCAGGCTGGAAAGCTGCAACAGCCTCTTTGTCTATCTGCCTAATTCTACTCTTTGCCCTCTTCAACTAACCCAGAACATGACTTCAATACTTATCTTTGGCCTCAAGCCCAGGACCACATCTCTCCTGCCTCGGAATCCCTCCACTGGCTCCCGGTGGCCTCAAGGATCACACTTAAGACTGTCTGAATCCTCCACAAGGCTTTCTGGGGCTGTGGCTCTCACTAAGTACCTTCCTACTAGAGCCCTCCGCTCATCTTCTTCTAATTCTCTGTGGGTGTGTTGCTTCTCCAAGCATAAAATGGGGGCTAGATCTCTCTCCTCGGCAGGGGCCTCCCTGTTGAAAGGAATCCCTGTCTCGCTCTGTCTCTCTCTGCCTTGAGCCGGATCTCCTTGAGTTCTGGACCTCCTCAAGGCCTTCCTTTCCTCCTCGTCTTTCTTGCTCCCTCTTTTCTGCTAACCCTCCCTGCTCCTTTGTGTACTGACTGGCTGCTCTGTGTCCTCTTAGTCGTATGGGACACCAGGCCCCACCCTGACAAGTCCCCCTGCACTTGCCACCTGAACCACCTTGCACTGCTGCCTGGAAAACCTTGCACTACTTGGCTGGGATTGCCTCCTGTAGTCCCAGCCTTCCTTGCACTTAACTCAGGGCCCTGCTGCTTTGGGTGCACTTTTCCCTATGCCCTCTCCCCTGCAGTTCTTGTTGCTCACTTGCACGATCTAAATGACACTAGGCCTAGTAAGATCGTTTTTCTTGTCCTCTCTTTGTTCCCCTCCATTTGCCTGATGTCACGTTGAAACACTTGTGTATAGGCGCATAATAAATAACAACTCAATTAAACCAAAGCCATGTCACAATTCATCCTACAGGGAACTTCATCATATTTCCTATAATGATGTGTAACATTAATGTACATGCCTTTGGCTCCCTTGTGCAATTCATTTAGCGGTACAGGTGTATTTTCATATTATATTGAAGAGAAGTTCCCATTTCAATCTAGTGGACTATGTCCTTGTTTAAAGAGATGCATGAAAACAAACATTGGCAAAGCCAATACATTTGTTTTGTAAAGTCTGTGTTGAGTATCGGACAGATTGGTGTTATTAGTGTACAGTGGATAGATTGGTGGCTTGGGCTAAGGGTTTTGGTGGGTGAGTATTTGAGATGTATTTGCTGTTGTGTAAAAGGACCTATTAATTGCTGAACTGATATTGGAAAGAAAATAAAACAGTCATCCGTGTGCTTCCATAAATGAAAAATGTATATACCTGAATCTCAATGTTATTCATTGTGAAATACCTGATTTCAGTCTCCATGTAATCCTTGTGTGCACATAATACTTGTACCCTCTCTGCATGCTGCAGATTCCATGAAATCCTGAACAGTACAGAATTGGAATTGAATTGATTTAACTGCATTCTTTGGGCCTAATGTTACCCATAGGCAGGCATCTATTGGCTGTTTGGTGAACTGCAGCCTTCAATCTTCATGTATTACTTATATGCAATTTCTACCTTCTCTGCATTAGGCAGCTGATAGGGAAGGCGTTCTAGCACTAACCTAAATCTGCACTGCTATTTAGCAGAGACAATAAGACAGACCTGAATGCAATGGCTGTTGTGAGCCTCCGCATCACTCTGCAAATCTGCATCATTTCAAAGATAAGAGCATTGTAAAATGTCTTCATTTTTTCAGACATGTTACATTACTTGATGGTTGGCAGCAGGTCTTGAATATTGCAGCCCTTTATAATATTTATTTATAATTCTTTCTTCTTGAAGAACCTCTCCTGATAGCAGGCGTACAGTAAAAAAGAGAGAGTGTGTGTGTGTGTGTGTGTGTGTGTGTGTGCGTGTGTGTGCGCGTGTGTGTGTGTGCGTGTGTGTGTGTGTGTGTGTGTGTGTGTGTGTGTGTGCGCGCTTGCTTCTTTGGCATGTGGAATACGTTTCCTCAAGATGATTTGATGTACAGTGTTCTCATTGCACCACACGCCCGACATTTCAGCAATGCCAGATGCATCTATAAAAGAGCCAAAAGCATGAAGTAACGACATACATATGCATTTCATTGTTCTGTTAGACAAAATGAGCAAATATCACTGTTGAGAAATGAATAGTTGCTGCATAGTTTGGCCGAGACCCAAATATAATGTTGCAACATATTTTGAATCTGTCCACAAATCATATGCTTGTACCAGTAGATAATAAATATTGGAAGCACAATTTACACCGCTAAATGTCATACTGGCTGGTTGGCCACCAGTTAATCTTCCATTACAAGCACGCAGATCAAGATCATACAGTAGTCAGAAAGTTTCTAACACTTGCGGATGTACTCTTTTGGGAGGACCTTCTATAAGCTTGGATATTTCCCATTCCTTGTCCTGGTCTTCACAAATTCCCCTTGGATCTCTAAGAGGTTCAATTTGTAGATTGAAGTCCCCAGCAACAACAATGTGAACATGTCCCTTGTCTTGATTTTCCCTCTCTGGTGAAGTTTCCCAATTGTTAGAGGGTGAGGACTATTACTTGGTCTGTTAAATAGATTAAACAAATAATATGTATGTTCCCCAGCATGAGCAATCAGAAATTGTAGCTCACACAATCCAGTGCTATGGAGAACAATGTTCCCGCTTAACGACACATCTAACCATATGAACAATCCCCGGAATGGACGCGATCGAGGGCCCTGTCGACAAACAGGGCCCTGTTTCAGCAGGGTGCGTGTATTACTGGGGTGCGCAGGAAATTCCACACGCAATTTCAGCAGGGTACATGTATTACTGGAGTGCGGGCAAGTTTCACACGCGATAGGCCCAGTGTGAGTTGGGTACGTGTATATCAGGGGTGCAGGGGAGTCCTACATGTGAATTGGCAGTGTGGGTCCTCCCAGGTGTTCCCTCTACACCCTCCACGGCCCCTGCAGGCAGACCACACCACAGGGGACTACCCTGCACCCCTGTTCATGTCCCGCAGGCATGCCCCCCCAGCCAAGCCACATGTCACCTTGCACTAGTGATCACCAACGCATTACCCCCTTGCACCCCCACCCTACAGCAGTGCAGGGCACCTACCAGCAGGCACACACTCATGTCCCCCAGCACCCACGCCCCAGCAGTGCAGGGCACCTGCCAGCAGGCCCCCACTCATGTCCCCTTGCACCCCCACCCCCAGCACTGAGGGGCAACTGCCAGCAGGCCTCCACTCATGTCCCCTTGCACACCCACCCCCCAGCAGTGCGGGGCACCTGCCAGCAGGCTCCCACTCATGCCCCCTTGCACCCCCACCCCCCAGCACTGAAGGGCACCTGCCAGCAGGCCCCCACTCATGTCCCACTCATGTCCCCTTGCACCCCCACCCCCCAGCACTGAGGGGCACCTGCCAACAGGTCCCGACACATGTCCCCTGCACCCCCACCCCCCAGCAGTGCGGGGCACCTGCCTGCAGGCCCTGACACATGTCCCCTAGCCAACACGTCATCATAATCTAGATCCCTGGCCCTTATGGCCAGCCTCCACATGCCAATGACCCACCTAAGTATTGCATCCACCCACATAGAAATGCCAATTACATGATACAACCCCAATGGCAAGTATGTAAATGAACACATGTCCGTCACACACACACAATGGGTGCAAGTGAATCTCAAAACCCATATCATGACATGCATGAAACCAATGAGATAATACCACACATCGAAGTTTGAAGAAAAAAATGTATTAAAAGCACCATGAATGGAATTAAAATCAAACAAACGACAATGGAAATTAAAAAAGAAAAGCTGCATGTCCGTAAAATAATGAAAAACAACTAATCATAATCCAAAGGAAAGCTGTCCAAAGTCACAGTTCCAAAAATGAAATCCAAGGGAAAAACAAAAGTGAAAACCATTGATCCATGGGGAAATCCCAAAAAAAAAAGTAGAATCCAACAGTTAACTATATACAGATGAACAATCCAGGGTCCATGATCCCAACTGAAGAAATGAAACCTATCAAAAACTACTACCTAATTAAAAAACTATATACAAAAATGTGGTCCATTGTCCAAAAGGTCCAAAATAAAGAAAAAAACAAAGGAAACCTAATACTAACCAAATAACTATTTACAAGGGCAGCGGGCAAGTCCAACGGCTCACATGTTGATGTTCCGGGCCAGGGCATCATCGAACTCCTGCTCGATCTCCCGGAGGCGGTCCTCTTCCATGGCCCCGAGGGTTCACAGGGACGATGACAACTGGAACTCCAGGTCCCTGCGAATGGCCTTGAGGCACTCGGCCCACCTCAGGGCTCTATGCATGGAGTTCTCCGCCCTGACCATCGTGAGCCGTGCCTCTTCCGCCCGCTGCCGCTCCGCATCTATTGCATGGCCCAACTGCTGCCACATGGAAGACACTTCCTGTCCAGGGTCCTCCGGCCGATGCCTGCCCCTCCAATGTTGATGGCCCCGAGCCATCATTGCTCCCACCTACAGCTTGCTCCTGCTGCTGCTGCTGCTGCTGTCCATGTGCCCTGTCCGATGGTGCCTGCACATCCTCCATCTGCTGGTCTCCAGTTGTGGTGTCCACCCCTGCTGGACCGCCAACTCCCGACTGTGGCGGGGATGGGATCTCCAAAAAGCTGGCTGTGTTGGTCAAGCCAGGTCCACAGGGGACCCTGGTGGAATCTGGGCCGGAAGACGATGTGGAAAACGACCGGTGCATATCCTCCACAAAGGAGGAGAGGTCCGCCAGAGTGCGCGTCACATGTAGGAACCCTCCGACCAGGGCCCCTCCCAGCAGTGCCACGTCACGACGCTGCTCTTCATGATGGCATGCGTTCTCCACCCAGGACGAACGCACGTCATCATGAATGACATGCGTGCGAAACGCGACACCCACCAGGACGGATCCTATACGATCGCGGGACCCCTCGCCCGCAGGTAGTGGAGAGGCAGGTGATATGGCACAGGGTCAAGGACAGCGACATGCACAGGCCCCTCCGCGGTGACCTGTGCTGCCTCCTGACCCTGGCCCTGGACTGCACCACTTGCACCAGTGGTACTACCCCCACCATGCCCCATGTGCGGCTCAGTAGCGGGCTCCTCCTCCTCTGTGGAGACCACCAACCTGGATGTCTCCACACCGTCTGCCGCCATTGGAAGCCCCTGTGGGGGCTCACCCGGCCATTCCGCCACAGCCGTTGAGGCAGACACAGCACCAGCCCCCTCGCTCCCGGATGATGGTAATTCCTGGGAGGGTGGCTGGGCCTTGCATCGCCGCCCAGTGGAGGCATCCCCGCCGCTTGGCTCCACAGCGCCGTCTCCGCTCTCTTCTTCACTTGACGATGCGTAGAGGGAGACATAGAACACAAGCATCAGGGTACAGTACAAAATACCCTAGACAGGAAGCAATAACACATGAGTGGCACTGTCAAATGTCACTTCCATCCTGTCATTCCACAACACATGGGTGAATGCACACAACACACATGCAGAAATAGTCCGGGCGCCTGCAATCAACATCAACATCCATGTAGAAGGGCCCCTGTAAACCAAGATGTTGCCTTCAAAGTCACATGCATCCATGGCGTTTCAATGTCACACACACACTTCTCAGGCACACACACACACATGTGCACCATACATGTACATGACATCAGCACCCATTCCTCACCCCCCCTCCATGTCCAGGAACAGAGACAGCCATGCATTCATGTGTGCATTCCACATAGAGCTCCCCATGTTGCTTTAAAACACATGCACCAACCATGTGGCTCACACATAACTGATGTCACATGCATGACCATGATGTCCCTGCACACACACATATCCATACATGGCCTATGTCACACATACATGCAAGCATCAGACTACCAGCACACTGCAACATGCACTGTCTCACACAGAAATGCTTGGCCACTTACAGCTCAACTCCAGACGGGTCTGCCTCCGAAGGATCTGGGCATGGAGCACTGGGCCTACGCGTTCCAGGACCCTCATCTGGATGGCACTCAGGCGTGCCCAGCCCCCCTCTGCGAGGCGCCGGGCCTTGTGGAGGGTCCTGGACCTGAAGTCCTCCCAGCGTTTCTTGACCTGCTTGATGTCGCGGGTTGCCACCCCCTCCGCATTGATGGCAACCACTACGTCGTCCCAGATCCTCTCCCGCCCTTCCTTGTTGGCACGTGATGTTCTGAAGAGGGCATCATAATGCCCCAGGACATGCTCCACCAGGACACCAACTTCGGTGGCAGTGAAGCTGGTTGCCCTCTGCCTCTCTGGCTGGGGGTTGCCAGTGGTGCCAGATGGTGTAGTGCCCGACATGGCAACCCCAGAGGCAGGAGTGGGTGGGCAACTGGGTCCTGGGGCTGGGCTGTGGAGCAATGGAATCCCAGTCGGGAGTCTTCTGTTCCAGCAGGGGTGGACACAGCAACTGGACCCCTGCAGATGGCTGACGTGCAGGCACCAAATAGCAGGGCACGTGGGCAGCAGGCAGACAGGCAGCAGCAGATGGCTGCTGGGAGCATGCTTGGGGATCTGGGGGGCAGGAAAATGGCCTTCTGGGCAGGAGCGTGGTCTTCCCTGTGTGTACGCGTGGCCAGCTTGATAGGGAGTGATTTGGCAAGTGAAAATCTTGCACGTCAGCATGTAATTCGAGGAAAGGCCCTTAGCTCGTAAGCGCATCAGCACATGTACGCGATATCATTGGACCAAAGGCCCTAAGCGCGTAAGCGCGTCAGCACACGTACGCGATATCATTGGACCAAAGGCCCTTAGAGCGTAGGCGCGTCTGTGAAGTATTGTGCACGGGCGTTGCCCTTTCGCATGTAAAACTTGCCGCGCACCCCTGAAATTCACGTACTCCCTCGACCAGGGCCCTTTCGCGTGTGAAACTTCACGCGAACCCCGTAATACACGTACCCTGCTGAAATCACGGGTGAAACTTCACGCAAACCCCAGGAATACACATACCCTGCTGAAATTGCGGGTGAAACTTCACGCGAACCCCAGGAATACACGTACCCTGCTGAAATCGTGGGTGAAACTTCACGTGAACCCCAGGAATACACGAACCCTGCTGAAATCGCTGGTGAAACTTCACACGAACCCCAGGAATACACGTACCCCGCTCGCTCGCACAGGGCCAACATTCAATGGGTTCGCGTGAAGTTTCACACACGATAGGCCATGTGCGAGTGGGGTGCGTGCATTACTGGTTTTCGCGGGAAGTTTCACCCGTGATAGGTCCTGTGAGAGTGGGGTACGTGTAATTCAGGGGTTCGCGTGAAGTTTCACACGCGATAGGCCATGTGCGAGTGGGGTATGTGCATTACTGGTGTTCACGGGAAGTTTCACCCGCGATAGGCCTTGTGCGAGTGGGGTACATGTATTTCAGGGGTTTGCGGGAAGTTTCACACACGATTTAGCTGTCAGAGCGGGGTACCGTGAATTTCGGGGGTGCACGGGGAGTCCCACACGTGAATTGGCAGTCAGGGTCCTCCCAGGTGTTCCCTCTACACCCTCCATGGCCCCTGCAGGCAGACCACACCACAGGGGACTACCACGCACCCCTGGTCATGTCCGGCAGGCAGCCCATCCACCATGGCCGTGCACCCCAGACAAGCCACCTGTCCGCTTGCACCACTGATCAACAACTCATGTCCCCCTGCACCCCCACCCCGCAGCAGTGCAGGGCACCTGCCAGCAGGCCCCCACTCATGTCCCCTTGCACCCCCCCAGCAGAGTGGGGCACCTGCCAGCAGGCCCCCACTCATGTCCCACTCATGTCACCTTGCACCCCACTCCCCAGCAGTGCGGGGCACCTGCCAGCAGGCCCCCACTCATGTCCCACTCATGTCCCCTTGCACCCCCACCCCCCAGCAGTGCGGGGCACCTGCCAGCAGGCCCCCACTCATGTCCCACTCATGTCCCCTGCACTCCCACCTCCCAGCAGTGCGGGGCACCTGCCAGCAGGCCCCCACTCATGTCCCACTCATGTCCCCCAGCACCCTCACCCCCAGCAGTGCAGGGCACCTGCCAGCAGGCCCCGACACATGTCCCCCAGCCAACACGTCATCACAATCTAGATCCCTGGCCCTTATGGCCAGCCTCCACATGCCAAAGACCCACCCAAGTATTGCATCCACCCACATAGAAATGCCAATTTCATGATACAACCCCAATGGCAAGTATGTAAATGAACACATGTCCGTCACACACACACAATGGGTGCAAGTGAATGTCAAAACCCATATCATGACACGCATGAAACCAATGAGATAATACCACACATCGAAGTATGAAGAAAAAAATGTATTAAAAGCAACATGAATGGAATTAAAAACAAACAAACGACAATGGGAATTAAAAACGAAAAGCTGCATGTCCGTAAAATAATGAAAAACAGCAAATCATAATCCAAAGGAAAGGTGTCCAAAGTCACAGTTCAAAAAATCAAATCCAAGGGAAATACAAAAGTGAAAACCATTTCTCCATGGGTAAATAAAATAATTAAAAAAGATGAATCCAATAGTGAACTATATACAGAAGAACAATCCAGGGTCCATGATCCCAACTGAAGAAATGAAACCTATCAAAAATACTACCTAATGAAAAACTATATACAGAAAGGTGGTGCATTGTCCAAGCGCAACCAAAATAAAGAAAAAGACAAAGGAAACCTAACACTATCTAACTATTTACAAGGGCAGCGGGCAAGTCCAACGGCTCACATGTTGATGTTCCGGCCAGGGCATCATCGAACTCCTGCTCAATCTCCCAGATGTGGTCCTCTTCCATGGCCCCGAGGGTTCGCAGGGACGATGACATCTGGAACTCCAGGTCCCTGCGAATGGCCTCGAGGCACTCGGCCCGCCTCAGGGCCCTACACATGGAGTTCTCCGCCCTGACCATCGTGAGCCCTGCCTCTTCTGCCCGCTGCCGCTCCGCATCTATCGCATGCCCCCCCGGCTGCCACACGGAAGACATTTTCCATCCAGGGTCCTCCTGCCGTCCGGCCGATGCCTGCCCTTCCGATGATGGAGGCCCCGAGCCATCATGGCTCCCACCTTGTTGCTGCTGCTGCTGTGCCGCTGCCTGTGCCCTGGCTCCTGCTGCCTTCACATCCTCCTCCAGCTGGGGTGCAGTTGTTGAGGTGCCCACCCCTGCTGGACGTCCGACTCCCGACTGTGGCAGGGATGTGTCCTCCACCAGCCTGGCCGCAGGGTCGGAGGCAGCTCCACAGGGCACCCAGGTGACACATGGGTGGGAAGATGTCACGGAGGACGACTGGCGCATAGGGGGTTCAGTTGAGGAGGGGGTCGGAACAAGGTCCACAAAACGGAGGAAACCGGTCATGGTGAGCTGTCCCACTGGGTCAACGCAGTCAACGAGCCATGCGAGAAGACGTGCAGTCTCCTCGTGAAAAGACTGCAGGTCAGCTCGCATGGCACGTTGACGCAATGCGCCACCCCACCCAGGACAGGCTCAACCCGGTGCCGGATAGCCACATCCGCAGGGAGAGGAAGGCCAGTTGGTGTAAGCCAATCCCCTCCCTGAGAACGGGTCTGGACGTAGGTATCCCTGCTGGTGCAAGATGATGCAGTCACAGGATCAGGGACAGGATTACACACAGGCACCTCCGCGGTGGCCTGTGCTGCCTCCTGCCCCTGCACTGCACCACTAGCACCAGTGGAATCCCCACCTCCAGACCGTATCTCTGTCCCTTGCACAGCCTCCTTCTCCACCAAACCCCCCACCAACCTGGATGACTCCGTGCCATCTTCCTCCGTTGGGCCCTGTGGGGTCTCAGCTGCCCCTTCGGCTGCCGAGGAGTCCAACTCCAACCTCCGCTTCTTGGACCTCCCCTCGGCAGCTGCGACCTGGGATGTGGCACCGGACTCCTCACTCCCCAACGAGATGACAACCTGGGAGGGGAGTCGGGCCTTGCGTCTCCGGCTGGCGGTGCGATCCCTGCCGCTGTTCTCCACAGCACCTTCTCCGCCCTCTTCATCAGTTGACGCTGCAGACAGGGAGAGATGGGAGACAGGCATCAGGGCACTGTACAATGGACTCATACACACATGACAGTTGTACATGAGTGGCATTGTCAAACTTCAGACATGGCATCACAATCCCCAACACACATGTCATTGCAACTCACACACATGAGCTATTCCACAGCCATATTGCAACAGCCAGCACCATCCATACACATACAAACAGCATGAGCAGCCAAAGGTGAGCCAGACATCACATGAAACACAGGGAGTGCACTAGACATGCACACACGCCACCACAATTACATGCATGTGTACACCTCCGCCAACTGTCGCAGTGATGAGATTGGCATCCATGTCACATCTGGCAATCAGTCTTCTACATATCATTCTCACATGCATCCATGTTGCATCACTGTTGTACCCATGTCAAATACACACACATGCACATGTACACGGTGCAGATACATGCAGCTGGAACCAACATCCATGTGTGACACGACAACCATGCCAACTTACATGCACAGTAATCAAAACATGTGTGCTCACACATCTGCATTTGGCCTGCATGCTTACCCACACATACACCAATCATGTGTCTCACACATGAAAGGACTTGCATGTGTCAGCCTCACAGCTCTGTACATACACATCCATACATGGCCCTACAAAACCACATGTACAACCTGCACACTACTGGCACACCACCACACGCACAGCTTCCAATCAGTATGCATGTACACTTACCGCTCGACTCCAGACGGGTCTGCCTCTCAAGGACCTGGACGTGGAGCGCTGGGGGTATGTGTTCCAGGACCCTCATCTGATGTTCCGACAGGTGGCAACGGCACCCCTTAGCATCCTCTGTCTTCAAGAGGCGCCGGGCCTTGTTGAGGGTCCTGGACCTGAAGTCCTCCCAGCGCTTCTTGACATGTTGGAAGTCGTGGACTGCCACCCCCTCCGCGTTGATGGCAGTCACGATGTCCGTCCAGATCTGAGTCCGTCCTTCCTTGTCGGCCGCTGACCTTCCGAAGAGGGCATCATACTGCCCCAGGACTTGCTCCACCAGAACACCAACTTCGGTGGCAGTGAAGCTGGTGGCCCTCTGCCTCTCTGGCTGGGGGTTACCAGTGGTGCCAGATGGTGTAGTGCCCGACATGGCAACCCCAGAGGCAGGTGTGGGTGGGCAACTGGGTCCTGGGGCTGGGCTGTGGAGCGATGGAATAGCAGTCGGGAGTCTTCGGTTCCAGCAGGGGTGGTCACTGCAACAGCACCCCAGGCTGACGTTGCAGACAGCAAATGGCAGGGCACGTGGGCAGCAGGCAATCAGGCAGCAGCAGATGGCAGGTGGGAGCGTTCTCGGGGGTCTGGGGGGCAGTAATTCGGCCTTCTGGGCAGGAGCGTGGTCTTCCGTGTGCGAACGCGTGGCCAGCTTGATACAGAGTGATTTGGCACGTGAAAATCTAGAATGTCATCGTGTAATTTGAGGAAAGGCCCTTAGCGCGTGAGCGCGTCAGCACGCGTACGCGATTTCATTGGACGAAAGGCCCTTAGCGTGTAAGCGCGTCTGTGATGTGCGCACGCGGGCGTTTCCCTGAACCCGGGTGCATGTTACACATCCAAGAACTGCACGTCCAAGTGTCAGCTCGTGTAATTGGAGGTTAGGGCCTTAGCGCATTTACGCGGAAGTGACGTTGGACTTGTGGGCCGGTTCAAAAGGTATGTGTAGGACGTCATTTCCTTGTACATGCTTTTCGTGGAGAGCGAGTGGGTGAATTCTGTACTTCTTGTCGGTTCACACGCGATTTACTTCACAGCGTTTCTAGTTCGTACTCCGTTACCCCTGACAGCTTATTTCTGATTTTCTGTTGGGCCTGTTTCCTTAAACAGCGTTCAATTCTTCTTTTGTCTTGTCTCCTCAGACAGTGTACAATTCTTCTTTTGGCGGGGGTGTTCCAGGCAGACGGTGAGTCGTGCACGTATTTACCAACTGTGCTTGCCCCGTGTGTCGCGTACCCCTTCAGAGGTCATTGTAGGCTGCGTGTAACACGCGTACATTAATTTTTGTGTTTCTGGGTGCCACAGCGTAGTGCGGGCTCATTTTTCCATACACGTGGTCTACGAGCGGTTGCGTGCACATTATTTTCTGTTTTTGGGGTGCCTGTGCGTTACGTGACCCGTCATCTTTCCCCAGGGGTCACATACAGCCTTGCTAGAGCAGTAGGGTACGAATTCCATCTAGTACCCTACCCCTTTGACCCGCAATTGCCCAGGACAATAGTTTACTGCAACTCCCATACGCACAACAACATCAGTGCCATGGTTGGGAGGCGACCAAGCGGTAAGGGTGGCAAAGGTGGCCGAGCCTCAAGAGGTGGCCGTGGTGGGCGCAGTAGGGGACGTGGCCAGGATTTGCAGGGTACCCCTAGCCCCCCATGTGTGGAGGACCAGTCAGGGACACCCATGCCCCCCCCATAGTTGAGGGAAACGTGGCTGACACCATCTCTGCTCAGCCCTTGTTGGACCGGCCCATTGTGGCACCTGACCTGGTAGAGGGTGACTCCCAGGCTGACTTCCAGGTCGCCAAGTCTAGGCCACGTGTGGCGGTGCAAGTTGGTGTCACCAGGCCACGTGGATCAGGGGCAGCTATGTCATCTGCTGCCCCAAGTAGGCAGGGTGGGGAGGCTGCAGGGGCAGCTGCAGCTCCATCCACCCCAGCTCTGACTCTCCCAGCAAGGGCAGTGTTGGTCCCAGTCCAACTTGCTAACGTTCCCCCTGACTACATAACACTTCAGCCAATGCCTGCACCAAGTCCCATGCTCAGTGTGCATTCCCACACTCCAAGTACCCAGTCCACCGGTGCTCCTGCCCCTAGTGGCCAGAGCGGCGTAGGACACTCATGATCCCCACCACCTTCCAAAAAAAAGAGGAAGGGTGCTCGTCCACTACAGGCTGATACCCCAGACACGGCTACGCAGTCCGGCACGCAAAGGAAGCCGGGCTTCAATGATGCCGAACGTGATGCACTTGTGCAGTATGTGTCCACACATGACAGCGAAATGTTGATCACTTCAGGGTGCAAGACCACACCTGCTCAACGTCAGGCACACTGGCAGACCGTCGCAGACATCATAAGTGCCCTTGGATTAGTGAGGCGCACAGCTGGTGAGTGCTACAAGCGCTGGAATGACCTTAAGTGCAGGGCAGAGAAAAAGCTGGCCTCAAGTCATGCTGCTACTCTGGTGACTGGAGGTGGGTCTCCACAAGAGGACATTGAACTCACTGTTCATGAGTCTGTTGCTGGGACCTACGTCACAGAGGAACAGATCCAAGGTGTGGGAGAACTGCCAGATTACGAGGCATTGTCCGGTGAATGCACATGCATGTGTGTGTGATCCATGTGTATGTTGTGTGTGTGAGGGGTTCTGATTGAGTGCCAGGTGAGGGTGTGTGTGCCTGAGTGGTTTGGGTCACCCATTTGCTTCATCCAAAACATTCTGCACCCCTGGATTTGGGTATTACAGTATCCCTTCTGCCCACAGTAGACATTTTGTGCAACATCACGCCAGTTGCCCTTGAAGTGGCATCTTCCAACAACATTGTTCCATATTTCTCATTGTTCATTCAGGCTGATTGTTTCGATCCCCCCACTTTCACTACGCATTTCTCAGCCCTATTGTCAAACGATATGTGACATGCCTATCGTACATGCAATCTGTGTGATGGCATGTGTGATGTATGTGGATTGGACATGCCACTCACAGGCCAATGTGTGATGGCTCTGCTAGCCAGCATGCAGCTAATGTGTTGCTCTTCCATCTTGGTGTCATCAGTGTCTGACATTTTCCTCCCCTTCAAATTCAATGACAGTGCATGCATGGGAGGGTTATAGTCATGTGGGACATGTGTCAATCAAGTACTGGTTCTGTAGCTTGTGAGGCCTAATTGTGTGCCATGGTGCTAATGACTGTTTCCATTTTTTGTCTTTCATGTTTCTGCAGGGGATGACGCACTTGATGCTGTTGAGGGTGAGGTGATGGTGCAGACCCAGGTGGGATCTCAGGCATGACCGGGCATCATTGGGGGACGGGGTGTGGTGGTGGGTGAGAACCCACTCTTGCTGCAGACCGTTCTCTCCAGGGGTGTCTCTGGGTGCACCTCCTCAAACCTCTATTCAGGTGTTGATTCGGATGATGAGACCTATGTGGCTTCGCAGGTAGGTGTTTCTGGAAGGGATTCTGTTCTGTCCGACCCACCTGCACCAGGGGTACAGCCCACTATGGGGATGTCAGTGTTGCTAGGTCCGCCTTTGGTGGTTACGGATGCAGGGCCACACTTCGCAACATCTGATCCTGTTCCTGGGTCAGCAGATCAGAGGGGGAATGCAGTCCTGCTGCCTCAGGCAGTGCCGACACAGCAAGGCACAGTTCGACTTGCCCCAGACAGGTGTGGTGCCCGCCAACGCGGTGGTCGTACGCCACCAGCCAATACCGCATGGGAGAAATCCATATACAGTATGGCAAACCAACAGACAGCAGCATCTGAGATGATGGCTCAAGCTATGGAGAGGGTGGCCACTTCCATTGTCCCCCCAGAAAGGCAGATGGAGCAACTACAGCAGGCAACAGACTCCATTTGCCGATCACTCAGGGAGGACATGTTGGCGTCCAACAGGGACAGACGGGCGGCCCTGGACACTCTGCGGGAAACCATTTCTTTAGAATCCCAGGGCCAGAGGGAAGCCCTGTGGGTAGAAGTCCATCACCTCAGGCAGACTCTTGTGGACCTTGAGGCTTGCACTGTCACGAGGACAGAACAGCTGCTGGAGCGGGTCACACGTACGCTCTCAGCAGAGATGCTGGCAACTCGGGAGGATGTCCGGGCATCACGTCAGGTGGTGCATGGGGATCTCCGTACCATATTCCTCCAGAACGAGACCTTCCACACCCGCATGCTTGCTGCCATGGAGGACCAGACTAGGGCTTTGCGTGGGTTGCCTCCCATAGCACCACCACCTCCTGTGGCGGCAGCAGCACAGAGTGATGAGAGCAACCACAGCGATTCTGAATCTCTCACGATAGCGTATCCATGCAGGCCATGAGCACATGGAGGTTTTTTTTTTTTTCTTTCGCAACATCCACACAGGTGGCTGTTGGTGTGCACCCTGTCCTCGGACCTCCTGGGTGGCCTCCCCCACCCCCCCTGCCTCCCACCTGGCCATTTTTAATTTTTGATTTTTGATTTTTGGTTTTTGATTTTTGAGTTTTTGTTACAGTGTGTTGCCTTGTGTGGCTCCCGTGGGCATCCACTGTATTCCAGCTGGGCACATGCAGGCTTGTCCTGAGTTTGGGTTAGATGCTTGGGTTCATGAGACACACACCCCTCCTGCTTCCCATTTCCATGGGCTTGCAAAGGGTGTGCCCAAGTGACAGTGACTTACACAGTGACGTTGGACTCCCATGACATGTGTGTGCAGTGTGTAGTCAATACTGTGTATACATTCCTAGTGCATATTGTTGTAGTATTGTACACTGCATGGTGTATTGATGTGTGCTTGTGCATCCACGTCTCCCTCCTAATTTGCAGGTTCATTCCTCATGTCTTCACAAGGCCGTCTACTTTGGAGATGGAGTTCATGTTGTAAGCATTTCACTTCCAGATTTGCGTGGCACCAACACTGTACAGTTGGAAGTGGTCGATGTGCTAGCCTCACCAGGTTGTAAGACTACGTATCCTTTAACTTAGTACTGTAATGTGAATGCTATGTTTGGGGTTGGCTAGCTGCATTGTATTGTGGTAAGTCTTTGGCCATGTGTGTTGTCAGTTCTACATTAATGGGAGCATATTGTGTGTAGCAATTTTCCATTCGGGACACTACTTTGTGACACTTGTGTCATGTTTTGGGGATTCCTTTGTTTACTCTCACATAGGATGACTTGCCATGGTGTGTTGGGTGGCGGTGCTGGGGAGCTGTTGGGTGACATGGCACTGTTATCATGTTTTATCTTGCAAGGGGGTAATGATTTTAGCAGCATAGAAGTGTGTCTTTTGATGACACAGGGGGGTGGGGGTGCTGGGGGACATGAGTGGGAAATGAGTGGGGGCCTGCTGGCAGGTGCCCTGCACTGCTGGGGGGTGGGTGTGCAAGGGGACATGAGTGGGACATGAGTGGGGGCCTGCGGGCAGGTGCCCTGCACTGCTGGGGGTGGGGGTGCAAGGGGACATGAGTGGGGGCCTGCTGGCCTGTGCCCTGCACTGCTGGGGGGTGGGGGTGCAAGGGGACATGAGTGGGACATGAGTGGAGGCCTGCTGGCAGGTGCCCCGCACTGCTGGGGGGTGGGGGTGCAAGGGGACATGAGTGGGGGCCTGCTGGCAGGTGCCCCTCAGTGCTGGGGGGTGGGGGTGCTGGGGGACATGAGTGGGGGCCTGCTGGCAGGTGCCCCTCAGTGCTGGGGGGTGGGTGTGCAAGGGGACATGAGTGGGGGCCTGCTGGCAGGTGCCCCTCAGTGCTGGGGGGTGGAGGTGCAAGGGGACATGAGTGGGACATGAGTGGGGGCCTGCTGGTAGGTGCCCTGCACTGCTGGGGGGTGGGTGTGCAAGGGGTCATGAGTGGGACATGAGTGGGGGCCTGCTGGCAGGTGCCCTGCACTGCTGGGGGTGGGGGTGCAAGGGGACATGAGTGGGGGCCTGCTGGCATGTGCCCTGCACTGCTGGGGGGGTGGGGTGCAAGGGGACATGAGTGGGGGCCTTGTGGCAGGTGCCCCGCACTGCTGGGGTGTGGGGTTGCAAGGAGACATGAGTGGGGGCCTGCTGGCAGGTGCACTGCACTGCTGGGGGTGGGGGTGCTGGGGGACATGAGTGGGGGCCTGCAAGCAGGTGCCCCTCAGTGCTGGGGGCTGGGGGTGCTGGGGGACATGAGTGGGGCCTGCTGGCAGGTGCCCCTCAGTGCTGGGGGGTGGGGGTGCTGGGGGACATGAGTGGGGGCCTGCTGGCAGGTGCCCCTCAGTGCTGGGGGATGGGGGTGCTGGGGGACATGAGTGGGAAATGAGTGGGGGCCTGCTGGCAGGTGCCCCTCAGAGCTGGGGGGTGGGTGTGCAAGGGGACATGAGTGGGGGCCTGCTGGCAGGTGCCCCTCAGTGCTGGGGGGTGGGTGTGCAAGGGGGCATGAGTGGGGGCCTGCTGGCAGGTGCCCTGCACTGCTGGGGGGTGTGGGTGCAAGGGGACATGAGTGGGGCATGAGTGGGGGCCTGCTGGCAGGTGCCCTGCACTGCTGGGGGGTGGGGGTACAAGGGGACATGAGTGGGACATGAGTGGGGGCCTGCGGGCAGGTGCCCTGCACTGCTGGGGGTGGGGGTGCAAGGGGACATGAGTGGGGGCCTGCTGGCCTGTGCCCTGCACTGCTGGGGGGTGGGGGTGCAAGGGGACATGAGTGGGACATGAGTGGGGGCCTGCTGGCAGGTGCCCCGCACTGCTGGGGGGTGGGGGTGCAAGGGGACATGAGTGGGGGCCTGCTGGCAGGTGCCCCTCAGTGCTGGGGGGTGGGGGTCCTGGGGGACATGAGTGGGGGCCTGCTGGCAGGTGCCCCTCAGTGCTGGGGGGTGGGGGTGCAGGGGGACATGAGTGGGGGCCTGCTGGCAGGTGCCCTGCACTGCTGGGGGGTGGGGGTGCAAGGGACATGAGTGGGACATGAGTGGGGGCCTGCTGGCAGGTGCCCCTCAGTGCTGGGGGCTGGGTGTGCAAGGGGACATGAGTGGGGGCCTGCTGGCAGGTGCCCGTCAGTGCTGGGGGGTGGGTGTGCAAGGGGACATGAGTGGGGGCCTGCTGACAGGTGCCCTGCACTGCTGGGGGGTGGGGGTGCAAGGGGACATGAGTGGGACATGAGTGGGGGCCTGCTGGCAGGTGCCCTGCACTGCTGGGGTGTGGGGGTACAAGGGGGGATGAGTGGGACATGAGTGGGGGCCTGCCTACAGGTGCCCTGCACTGCAGGGGGGTGGGGGTGCTGGGGGTCATGAGTGGGGGCCTGCTGGCAGGTGCCCCTCAGTGCTGGGGGGTGGGTGTGCAAGGGGACATGAGTGGGGGCCTGCTGGCAGATGCCCCTCAATGCTGGGGGGTGGGGGTTCAAGGGGACATGAGTGGGACATGAGTGGGGGCCTGCTGGCAGGTGCCCTGCACTGCTGGGGGGTGGATGTGCAAGGGGACATGAGTGGGACATGAGTGGGGGCCTGCTGGCAGGTGCCCTGCACTGCTGGGGGTGGGGGTGCAAGGGGACATGAGTGGGGGCCTGCTGGCATGTGCCCTGCACTGCTGGGGGGTGGGGGTGCAAGGGGACATGAGTGGGGGCCTTGTGGCAGGTGCCCCGCACTGCTGGGGTGTGGGGTTGCAAGGGGACATGAGTGGGAGCCTGCTGGCAGGTGCACTGCACTGCTGGGGGTGGGGGTGCTGGGGGACATGAGTGGGGGCCTGCAAGCAGGTGCCCCTCAGTGCTGGGGGCTGGGGGTGCTGGGGGACATGAGTGGGGCCTGCTGGCAGGTGCCCCTCAGTGCTGAGGGGTGGGGGTGCTGGGGGACATGAGTGGGGGCCTGCTGGCAGGTGCCCCTCAGTGCTGGGGGGTGGGGGTGCTGGGGGACATGAGTGGGAAATGAATGGGGGCCTGCTGGCAGGTGCCCCTCAGTGCTGGGGGGTGGGTGTGCAGGGGGACATGAGTGGGGGCCTGCTGGCAGGTGCCCTGCACTGCTGGGGGGTGTGGGTGCAAGGGGACATGAGTGGGACATGAGTGGGACATGAGTGGGGGCCTGCTGGCAGGTGCCCTGCACTGCTGGGGGGTGGGGGTACAAGGGGACATGAGTGGGACATGAGTGGGGGCCTGCCTACAGGTGCCCTGCACTGCTGGGGGGTGGGGGTGTTGGGGGACATGAGTGGGGGCCTGCTGGCAGGTGCCCCTCAGTGCTGGGGGGTGAGTGTGCAAGGGGCCATGAGTGGGGGACTGCTGGCAGGTGCCCCTCAGTGCATGGGGGTGGGGTGCAAGAGGACATGATGGGACATGAGTGGGGGCCTGCTGGCAGGTGTCCTGCACTGCTGGGGGGTGGATGTGCAAGGGGACATGAGTGGGACATGAGAGGGGGCCTGCTGGCAGGTGTCCTGCACTGCTGGGGGTGGGGGTGCAAGGGGACCTGAGTGGGGGCCTGCTGGCATGTGCCCTGCACTGCTGGGGGGTGGGGGTGCAAGGGGACATGAGTGGGGGCCTGCTGGCAGGTGCCCCGCACTGCTGGGGGGTGGGGGTGCAAGGGGACATGAGTGGGGGCCTGCTGGCAGGTGCACTGCACTGCTGGGGGTGGGGGTGCATGGGGACATGAGTGGGTGCCTGCAAGCAGGTGCCCCTCAGTGCTGGGGGCTGGGGGTGCTGGGGGACATGAGTGGGGCCTGCTGGCAGGTGCCCCTCAGTGCTGGGGGGTGGGGGTGCTGGGGGACGTGAGTGGGGGCCTGCTGGCAGGTGCCCCTCAGTGCTGGGGGGTGGGGGTGCTGGGGGACATGAGTGGGGGCCTGCTGGCAGGTGCCATGCACTGCTGGGGGGTGGGGGTGCAAGGGGACATGAGTGGGACAAGAGTGGGGGCCTGCTGGCAGGTGCCCCTCAGTGCTGGGGGGTGGGTGTGCAAGGTGACATGAGTGGGGGACTGCTGGCAGGTGCCCCTCAGTGCTGGGGGGTGGGTGTGCAAGGAGACATGAGTGGGGGCCTGCTGGCAGGTGCCCTGCACTGCTGGGGGGTGGGGGTGCAAGGGGACATGAGTGGGACATGAGTGGGGGCCTGCTGGCAGGTGCTCTGCACTGATGGGGGGTGGGGGTGCAAGGGGACATGAGTGGGACATGAGTGGGGGCCTGCTGGCAGGTGCCCTGCACTGCTGGGGGGTGGGTGTGCAAGTGGACATGAGTGGGACATGAGTGGGGGCCTACTGGCAGGTGCCCTGCACTGCTGGGGGGTGGGGGTACAAGGGGACATCAGTGGGGGCCTGCTGGCAGGTGCCCTGCACTGCAGGGGGTGGGGGTGCTGGGGGACATGAGTGTGGGCTTGCTGGCAGGTGCCCCTCAGTGTTGGGGGGTGTGTGTGCAAGGGGACATGAGTGGGGGCCTGCTGGCAGGTGCCCCTCAGTGCTGGGGGGTGGGGGTGAAAGGGGACATGAGTGGGACATGAGTGGGGGCCTGCTGGCAGGTGTCCTGAACAGCTGGGGGGTGGGTGTGCAAGGGGACACGAGTGGGACAAGAGTGGGGGCCTGCTGGCAGGTGCCCTGCACTGCTGGGGGTGGGGGTGCAAGGGGACATGAGTGGGGGCCTGCTGGCAGGTGCCCTGCACTGCTGGGGGGTGGGGGTGCAAGGGGACATGAGTGGGGGCCTGCTGGCAGGTGCACTGCACTGCTGGGGTGTGGGGGTGCAAGGGGACATGAGTGGGGGCCTGCTGGCAGGTGCCCTGCACTGCTGGGGGTGGGGGTGCAAGGGGACATGAGTGGGGGCCTGCTGGCAGGTGCCCTGCACTGCTGGGGGGTGGGGGTGCAAGGGGACAAGAGTGGGGGCCTGCTGGCAGGTGCCCCTCAGTGCTGGGGGGTGGGGGTGCTGAGGGACATGAGTTGGGGCCTGCTGGCAGGTGCCCTGCACTGCTGGGGGGTGGGGGTGCAAGGGTACATGAGTGGGACATGAGTGGGGGCCTGCTGGCAGGTGCCCTGCACTGCTGGGGGGTGGGTGTGCAAGGGGACACGAGTGGGGGCCTGCTGGCATGTGCCCTGCACTGCTGGGGGGTGGGGGTGCAAGGGGACATGAGTCGGACATGAGTGGGGGCCTGCTGGCAGGTGCCCTGCACTGCTGGGGGGTGGGGGTGCAAGGGGACATGAGTGGGGGCCTGCTGGCAGGTGCCCTGCACTGCTGGGGGGTGGGGGTGCAAGGGGACATGAGTGGGACATGAGTGGGGTCCTGCTGGCAAGTGCCCCTCACTGCTGGGGGTGGGTGTGCAAGGGGACATGAGTGGGGGCCTGCTGGCAGGTGCCCTGCACTGCTGGGGGGTGGGGGTGGAGGGGGTCATGCGTTGGTGATCAGTAGTGCAAGCTGACATGTGGCTTGCCTGGGGGGCATGCCCATGGTGGATGGGCTGCCTGCGGGACATGACCAGGGGTGCAGGGTAGTCCCCTGTGGTGTGGGCTGCCTGCAGGGGCCGTGGAGGGTGTAGAGGGATCACCTGGGAGGACCCACACTGCCAATTCACGTGTAGGACTCCCCTGCACCCCAGATATATACGTACCCCACTCGCACAGGGCCTGTCGCGTGTGAAACTTCCTGCGCACTCCCGAAATACACGCACCCCGCTCACCTTAGGCCAATTGCGTGTGAAACTTCCCGCGCACCCCAGATTTACACGTACCCAGGCCAATCGTGTGTGAAACTTCACGCGAACCCCAGGAATACACGCACCCCACTCGCACAGGCCCTATTGTGTGTGAGACTTCCCGCAAACCCGAGATTTACACGTACCCAGGCCAATTGCGTGTGCAACTTCACGCGAACCCCAGGAATACACGCAACCCACTCGCACAGGGCCTATCGCGTGTGGAACTTCCCACGAACCCCAGATTTACACGCACCCCGCTCGCCCAAGTCCAATTGCGTGTGAAACTTCCTGCGCACCCCTGGAATACACATATCCCGCTCACTCAGGCACGATCGCGTATAGAACTTCACGCACACCCCTGAAATACACGTACCCCGCTCCCCCAAGCCCGATCGCGTGTAAAACTTCCAGCGCACACCCAAAATACACGCACAAGCTAATTTTTCACACAGCGTGTGTCACTGTTGGTTGCGTACCCCTTTGTACGTCATTTGTCCTAGGGGGGCCACAGTATGGGACATCCATCAGAGCTGTATATTCGTGCTTTTTGTTACCGCACATTTTGGCGCACATTTTTTTCCAGCGCAGGGACGCAACCGCCTGCCCTCATGTGGCGGACGGGTTTGGGTCTGTGCACGTCTTTGCCCGTGCGCTGGTTTTCCCTATTCGATTCCATGAATATGTGTTGTAGGCGAGCGTGTGGGTGTTCCGCGCACTTGCCTCCTGTACTTCCCCGGTGACGCCCACATTTTCACGAGTTGTTCCACATTCCGAGTGTTACGCCCCGTGTTCTGCCTACTTTTGTTATGTGCGCCGCGCTATGTGTGCTTTCTCTGTGGCCTTAGCGCACACCGTTAGAGGACCTGTGCGCCGGCATGTGCTGCGCACTTTTTCAGCGCACATCCCTGATTTTACTCGCGCACGGACTTCCATGAATAGATGTGCGCAGGTTTCCCTGCGATATTCGCACTTGCACTGCGATTTTGGCTCTTTCACTGCGAATCGCACGTTTTCGCACGCTTGCGCCGAAATTTTCGGCGCACATTCATTCCATGAATCGGCCTGCTAATATGTACTCACAATTAAATAAAAAGTTGCTTCACTGCTAAATCTATAAGCAAGAAAAGCAGACTACACTGAAGATGATAGCTAGAAAAGCCCCACAACTGGAGCAGGTCATGCTCAACTAGCTCAAAGAGCAGTCATAGTCCATCTCTCCCCCCTGCTCTCTGCTTGAGTCACACATCAAATAATGAGGCTCTAAGATCAGCATATGTTATTAGGCAGAAATCAGCCAAGAGGATACCAGATGCAAAAAATACATGGGTTTGATAAACAATCCAAGAGCCACAGTGACATACAGTCTGAATCTAAATGAGGAGGAATGTAACCATCAGAACAAAAAAGGCCATAAACAGAGTAGGCAGATGCAAATTGCATGTTACCTGTATGAGTCTTCATACACCAGCTCATGTCTCCGATATTATGTGCACCTTGACGCTCATAGCAGGAGCCAAGCAATAAGCTGAATGGGTGATTAAGAGTGAAATGAAAATACAATGGCTTTCACAAATTTGAGGAACTCAGTACACGACAGCCACAAGCCAGCCGGCACACTTCTCCTAACAGGCTTGAACTATTCCCAATAGAATGGGAAGAGGATAGTGTATCTTGTTAGTGTGAATTATATCCTGCTGTCACAATATTCAAAGCAGAGTGAGATTACATTTAAATAAGAACACATAGCAATGCTGTCTTTTCTTTCTGCTCTGTGCGTAGTTGAAATCAGAGAGCACTTCCCAGCACAGAGTACATCAATTGTAAATGAGAGCTAAATAACCCGAACCCAGAGTGTTTTCATAGGTATAGTCAACAACTGAGACTATGAACAGATACACATGTTCATAGCCTGAAAGTGACTTTATTAATCAACACATGGAGAAGACATAGATATTCTAAAAGGCAGAATATGATGAGAGAGAGTTTAGCACTTCCATTTCCATAGAAAAGATTCACGTCCAAACGAGCAGTAATATTTCACCAATTGTCTTGTGTTGAAGTGAGAGGACCCCAAATTAGATACACCCAAAATATCCAACAGAATGCGAGGGAGGGGCATCATAATTGTTGTCCTTTCAGAAAGTCAGATGGGTGGGTGGATGCATAAAGTAGATAAATCAACTTTGTTATGTTATGTTATGTTATGTTATCTGAACTTCTAGAGCGCACGGTCACCATAGGTATCTTGATGCTTTGGAAGAGAGAAAGTGGACCCCTAATTATAGGCCACTGCAAGTTAGAATAACAGCATCTTTAATGACCTTCTAAAAGCCAGATGGTTGCATGAGGCCTTAATCAAAAGTGTCAAATTGTTCCACATTCGAGCAGCAGCCACTGAGAAAGCCCAGCCTCCAATACGTTCACGCCATTAGGAGGTAACTACCAGCAAACCCAACAATGTTGAGTCTAGCGAGTGGGGGGATAGTAGCGAACAAACAAGGACTGAAGGTATTCTGCCCCCAGTACATGCAGCGCTCGATGCACAATACAGAGTGTCTTAAACTCAATTCTCTGACTAACAGGGAGCCAGTGCAAGGCACGCAGCACTGGGGAGATATGAGCTCCATAAGGTGACCTGGTGGCAACACTGAGGCCAGATTTTGTAGACGTTGAAGCCGTTGGATTTAAACTTTAGGCTGTGCAAGGTATAGCGAATTACAGTAATCCAACCGGCTGAGCACCATGGCAGCAAAAACCAGTGGATGGAGAGAAGCCAGTAAGAGCGGAAGAACCCTCTTTAATGTCTTAAGATGAAAATGACCCACTTTGCTCACGGCAAAGACTTGGTCATTCATGGACAGAGGGGCAGATAGGGTCACACAGAGGTTCTTAAGCTACATCACTGGGATGGGTAGGGGACCCAAGAAGGAGTGACAAAAAGAGGACACCTAGAATGAAAGATCATGGGGGGCACCCCCCACCATCACTTCTGTATTGTCCCCATTCAGTTTCCACCAGTTTTGGCCCATCCACTCACCTGCAGCAGCCAGGTGCTGATGAAGGCGCGGCAACACCTCAGTAGGATCAAAATCAAGACGGATCAGAAACTGGGTGTCGTCGGCATAGGAGTAGCACCTGACGCAGAGGGAGCGGATGAGAAAAATAAGAGGCCAGATGTATATGTTGAAGAGAATGGGTGACAAAGCAGAACCCTGTGGAACACCACAGGTGAGGTGGAAAGAGTGAGAAAGGAAAGGAAGAAGAGACAGCACCTAAATGCTAGAACCTGACCCACAATCCCAATCTGAGACAAGCAGGTCAGCAGGGTGCAGTGGTGAACGATATCGAAGGCCGCTGACAGATCAGGGCGCCCACCCCACCAGCATCGACCAGCCTGGCCATGTCATCCTGAACTGACACCAGTACACTTTCGGTGCCCTGACCAGGCCTAAAACCCGATTGGGCATGGTCAAGCAGTGCTGAAGATTATCATCTTGGTGGAGTAAATTGGCCTCTGAAAACAATGTATTTGATTTATAAAGCAGTCAGTTTGGAGATGCTCTCAGCAGCACGAGGCAATGCGAAATTCATCGAAAGCTCTTTCAATGCCGTCTTAATCAAACTGACATATCCCTCTCGAGTGACTTTATTAATCACGATTGAAGGAGTCAATCTAAGCACTTCCTCAGTAACCCAGGGAAGCCGGCAGAGCATCTTATCTCTTAATATACTGTATAGTCCAATAGAACATATATCCCCTATAAGCAGCCCACATACCACAGTCAAAATGTTTGGTAGCCATGCACCCAAGACTATAGTCCCTGGCCAAAACCACCACAGCATAACACACCCATGCTACCAAACATTTTGACTGTGGTATGTGGGCTGCTTATAGGGGATATATGTTTTCAAAAGTTTGTGTACTGTTTCATCTGTAGCATAAGATAACAATGGAAATCCATTTTTTGGATTGTGGTCTATGGTTAGATGTTTGCTTGAATGGGTGTATTATGCAGCAGTGTTTGTTAGTCAATTTATTGAATACTTACTGTTTGACTTTTTGTGGTTCTATGCAGTTTTTTCATGACATGGGTAATTGGAGCAGACATTCTTTTTCAATCTCTGTGATAAAAGAAAATATCATATGTTAGTCTGGGTAGTTCATAATGAGTTATTGCATTGCAACATAGACATTTCTGTATTTTTTACCCTCATAGTTAGTACTTTAGAAGTACTATAGTTCAAACCAGTGTACTTTGCAATTTGCTCAGGTCCTGTGTTTGTTTATTAAGTCATTGGGTCTCTGGGAAAGAAAATCTATGCTGCATTAAAAAAAAACATTTCTATGTTGTGGTAAAATATATTTCTTTCATGTTGGCTTGTTGCAGATTTCTGGGGCAGTTAGATACCTGTTGGTACATTCTAATTGTTTATTTCTAGTTTCATGAAATTCATCTATCTGTTGGGTTGTTGCAGATATTTGGAGCAGTTAGATACCTGTTGGCGTATTCTAACTGTATATTTCTCGATTGATTTTAGTGGTATTTATCGGTTTGCTTGTTGCTGAATTTTGGGGCAGTTAGATACCTGTTGGCATATTCTAACTATTTATTTCTTGTTACATTTTAGTGGTATTCATTTATCTGTTTGCTTGTTGCAGAATCTTAGGGCAGTTAGATACCTGCTGGCGTAATCTAACTGTTTATAGTTTTGAAATTGAAGTTTTGTTAATGTTTATGCACAGATTAGCTATTCAATTTTGGTTTTAAGAATATTAAATAAGCGTTAACAAGATTTTTTGGTAATCTTTGTTTTAGAGTAATGGTAGTATCATTACATTCAAACCATCAACATTTCTTTTTTATATATGCAGTGTAGTGACCTGCATTGGTTGTGGCTCCTGCATGGTAGATTATTCCTATTGTTTTGAAGGTTTTCTTACCAAGTGATACTTGACCATGTGTGAATCCAGTCAGCTTGCAGGTGTTTTTGGTACCATATGCATTGTAACATAAAAGCATTACTATTATGCATTTTATGTGTCTGTATTTGTAAGGTGGAGCGATTATCTGAATTGCAGGTAGTACATAATCTGCCATGGTTTCCTTTTTGAACAAGTTGCTGAAATGGAATGGATTCACAGTTAGGTATGGATACATACACAAAGCGTTCATTAAAGACTTGTTCCTGTGCCACATGGCTGCAGAGAGTGCATGTATGTTTCACCATGTATGAAATCTGGAAGATTTCATTTATAGGTATGTTTTTGTTTTCCAGTACTTGTAGTAAGTACATTAGAAATGTTTGTGTATCTTCTTGTGAGTTTATAGTGACCATTCAATCACAATAGACCAATTCCAGCCTTATTCCAGAAACACTGTAAGTCTTGTAATGAGTGTTGGTTGCATTTCTATGAAGGACTAACATTTGCAAATACAATTGGTCTGTACTGTGTAAATAAGTGTTGTCAATAATTGGTTGCAATTGAAATAGAATATTTATTGCTGCATTTGCGTAGCAATTTACATCAGTTGTATTTGAAAATTTGAATGGACCTGACAGTTCTGTGTCAAAATCATTCATTTGGAGTGTGTGTTGCTTCTTTGAAGAAGTAGTTGAGTTACTTTGAGCAGTAGATTCTTCTTTGATTGTGGTCCTTGATGAAGTATTAGCTTCTTTTAATTTCTTTGGAGGAATTGCAGTGAGATCCTGTATCGTTTCAGTCTGAAGTAGTTTTCTTTTACAGCGTTTTGCTTTTTGCGGAACAGAATAGGTTTTTAGATGGGGGGTGTAGAGTGAACACAGTCTATTGTATTCCAGAATGCAAGGAATATCAGCATTTACTTTACTTGTATCAACGTTGATTAGAAATAGTCTGTCAAGTGTACATAAGCGTGATAGTGCTACATAGCTCATGCCTTCTTTAAAGACTGCGCTACCAATATCTATCCATGCTTTATCTAGGGTAAGACCTTGTGATTTGTGAATGGTGACTGCGCATGCTAGAGTTAGTGAAAATTGTTCTCTCCGTACATACATGTCTTTGAAAAGAAGGAAGTGGGCTGTTGAGCGTCCTATCTTTTTAACTTCTGATAGTTTGTCAAAGAGAATATTGACAAACTGAATGTTGTTGTCACGTGGGTATGTTTGAAAGCCAACAACTGTAACAAGTGCTCCAATAACTAGTCCTTGCTCCCCAACTAGGTTATGTTTAAGCATTACTCTACAGTTTAAAGATAATTTTTATATTTTTTTCCAGACCAGCTGTGTTGGAGATAGAGTTTTCTAAGGTATTTAATCTTGTTGTGGCTTGTTGGCACATGGGTAGTGTCATACAATGTACGTCCAGTTTGTCTGTGAAGCAAATTTCAATTATTGGTAGCATTTCTTTTTTCAACATTGTTTCATTAAATTTTGAACAGCCTGCAAGTGTTAGCATCAAGGACATACAATTGCCATTTCTGTGTGCTAATTGTTTCATGACATCAGTGGCATATGCGTTATGGCCATAGAGTGCATGGATGTGCCTGGTTTTTAATATTGATTGTGCTTCTTTAGATAGTACAACAACTCTAATATTTTTTAAAATGTTGGCATATGTGAGGCCTGCAGACTGGCACATGTTTTCAGTTAATTCTCTGTATTGTAAATGTTGCCAAAGGTTGACATTTCCTATGCTGCCAAGAGTTTTACGGCACAGTTTGTGCCCTAAGGTTTTAAAAATAGGTTCAACTTTCACTGATGTTAATTGAAGAAAATCTCTGAAAACAATAATGTGTTTTCCTCCAAAGAGCTCTTCACGGGCTGTTTTGAGGACCTCTTGTAATCTGAGGTGTATCAAAGCCACCATTAGGTTGGAGACCTGCTCACCTCTTCTATTACTAGCATTTTCATTTGTTTGAAAACTCTGCGTAGTTCCATTGCAGCTTCTGTAGAAAGTTTGTAATAGTCTAATTTGTTCTGGTGTTCTACTGGAAGGAGTAGTAATCGGTGTAAAGTGACACCACCTATGTTGAAGGCAGCTAAACCTGTGGGGGCAGATAGAACAGCTGGCAGTTTGTTGTTTGTCAATTGTTGGAGGAACCTGCTTATGATTTTGATTAAGAATGTTTTGCCTGAACCAGCTTGACCACTGACGTATAGAAGTATAGGTTTGTAGTCTTGGCAGGTACAGATTTATTTTCATGTTGCACACCATGTTCAATTTGTTTTGTTATTTCTTTGAAAATGCTATGCTGCTCATTGTTCAGTTGTGATTTTAGTACAGCAAGGTCTTCTGTAGATTGTACATACTGACACATAGGGGCCGATTCATGGAACAAACGTGCGCCGAAAATCTACGCGCAAGCAGGCGCAAGCAGGCGCAAGCGGAAAAAAAGAGGCGCACGCGCACGCGTGCGATTCATGGAAGTCCCTGCGCGTGTCTTCCTCGGGATGTGCGCCAAACCCGTGCATGGCGCACACATCACTGCAACATCGCGAAAGGCGTGCGCGACGCGCACAGTGAAAGCGCACAACCGCAGCGCACACACCAGAAAGTGGGCGGGACATGGGGCGTAACGCGCGGAATGGGGAACAACACGCGAAAATAAGGGCGTAACTGGGGATGTACTGCAGGGAAGCAGACGGAACGCCCACACACACTCGAACCACACGTATTCATGGAATCGAATAGGGCAAAGCCACGCACAGCCAAAGACACGCACAAGCTGAAACACGGCCGCCACACGAAGGCAGGCGGTAGAGTCCCAGCGCATCCAAAAAGTGGCGCGCGGGAAGTTAAATACGCGATTGAGCGGGTACGTGGATTTCAGGGGTGCGCGAGAAATTCTACACGCGATTGGCCTGGGTACGTGTATTACAGGGGTGCGCGAGAAATGCTACACGCGATTGGCCTGGGTACGTGTATTACAGGGGTGCGCGAGAAAATCTACACGCGATTGGCCTGGGTACGTGGATTTCAGGGGTGCGCGAGAAAATCTACACGCGATTGGCCTGGGTACGTGGATTTCAGGGGTGCACGAGAAATGCTACACGCGATTGGCCTGGGTACGTGGATTTCAGGGGTGCGCGAGAAAATCTACACGCGATTGGCCTGGGTACGTGGATTTCAGGGGTGCGCGAGAAATGCTACACGCGATTGGCCTGGGTACGTGGATTTCAGGGGTGCACGAGAAATGCTACACGCGATTGGCCTGGGTACGTGTATTACAGGGGTGCGCGAGAAAATCTACACGCGTTTGGCCTGGGTACGTGGATTTCAGGGGTGCGCGAGAAATGCTACACGCGATTGGCCTGGGTACGTGTATTACAGGGGTGCGCGAGAAAATCTACACGCGATTGGCCTGGGTACGTGGATTTCAGGGGTGCGCGAGAAAATCTACACGCGATTGGACCTGTGCGAGTGGGGCAGTGTATTACGTGGGTGTGCGGGAAGTTGAAGAGGTGAATTGCCAGTGTGGGTCCTCCCAGGTCTCCCCTCTACCCCCTCCACGACCTCTGCAGGCAGCCCACACCACAGGGGACTACCCTGCACCCCTGGTCATGTCCCGCAGGCAGCCCATCCACCATGGGCATGCCCCCCAGCCAAGCCACATGTCCCCTTGCACCCCCACCCCCCAGCACCGTGGGGCACCTGCCAGCAGGCCCCCAACCATGTCCCACTCATGTCCCCTTGCCCCCCCCCAGTCACCAGGGGCAGCCTCCACCAGGCCCCCACCCATGTCTCCCACCACCCCCACCCCTCCAGTCACCAGGGGCAGCCTCCACCAGGCCCCCACTCATGTCCCCCTGCGCCCCCACCCCCCAGCACTGTGGGGCACCTGCCAGCAGGCCCCCAACCATGTCCCCTTGCACCCCCACCCCCCAGCAGGCCCCCACCCATGTCTCCCACCACCCCCACCACCCAGTCACCAGGGGCAGCCTCCACCAGGCCCCCACCCATGTCTCACACCACCCCCACCCCCCAGTCACCAGGGGCAGCCTCCACAAGGCCCCCACCCATGTCTCACACCACCCCACCCCTCCAGTCACCAGGGGCAGCCTCCACAAGGCCCCCACCCATGTCTCACACCACCCCCACCCCTCCAGTCACCAGGGGCAGCCTCCACAAGGCCCCCACTCATGTCCCCTTGCACCCCCACCCCCCAGCACTGTGGGGCACCTGCCAGCAGGCCCCCAACCATGTCCCACTCATGTCCCCTTGCACCCCCACCCCCCAGCAGGCCCCCACTCATGTCCCCTTGCACCCCCACCCCCCAGCAGGCCCCCACTCATGTCCCCTTGCACCACCACCCCCCAGCACTGTGGGGCACCTGCCACCAGGACCCCAACCATGTCCCCTTGCACCCCCACCCCCCAGCAGGCCCCCACTCATGTCCCCTTGCACCCCCACCCCCCAGCACTGTGGGGCACCTGCCACCAGGCCCCCAACCATGTCCCACTCATGTCCTCTTGCACCCCCACCCCCCAGCAGGCCCCCACTCATGTCCCCCTGCACCCCCACCCCCCAGCACTGTGGGGCACCTGCCAGCAGGCCCCCAACCATGTCCCCTTGCACCCCCACCCCCCAGCAGGCCCCCACTCATGTCCCCCTGCACCCCCACCCCCCAGCACTGTGGGGCACCTGCCAGCAGGCCCCCAACCATGTCCCACTCATGTCCCCTTGCACCCCCACCCCCCAGCAGGCCCCCACTCATGTCCCCTTGCACCCCCACCCCCCAGCACTGTGGGGCACCTGCCACCAGGCCCCCAACCATGTCCCCTTGCACCCCCACCCCCCAGCAGGCCCCCACTCATGTCCCCTTGCACCCCCACCCCCCAGCACTGTGGGGCACCTGCCACCAGGCCCCCAACCATGTCCCACTCATGTCCCCTTGCACCCCCACCCCCCAGCAGGCCCCCACTCATGTCCCCCTGCACCCCCACCCCCCAGCAGGCCCCCACTCATGTCCCCCTGCACCCCCACCCCCCAGCACTGTGGGGCACCTGCCAGCAGGCCCCAACCATGTCCCCTTGCACCCCCACCCCCCAGCAGGCCCCCACTCATGTCCCCCTGCACCCCCACCCCCAGCACTGTGGGGCACCTGCCAGCAGGCCCCCAACCATGTCCATCTCATGTCCCGTTGCGCCCCCAACCCGCAGCAGGACCCCACTCATGTCCCCCTGCCCCCAGGTCCTGACGAAACGCAATCATGGCAGTAATGGGCAGCATACCCAGCACAAACACCCAGGCAAGGATTGCATCCACCCACATAGTAGATGCAATTACATGATACAACCCCAATGGCAAGTATGTAAATGAACACATGTCCCTCACACACACATACACAATGGGTGCAAGGGAATGTCAAAACCCATATCATGACATGCATGAAACCAATGAGAAAATACCACAAATGTAAGTAATAAATATATGTATTAAAGATGAAAATGAAGTAAAGAAATAAAACACACAACAATGGGGATGACAAAACAAATGGTCCATGTCCGAGAACAAATAGAAAAAATCAAAAAACAAAGGAATCCAAAAAATAATGTAGTCCAAAGCAAAATAATGGGGGGAAAAATAAGGAAAAACCATTGCCTCATGGTGAACACAAATATAAATCCAACAAATGTTTTCCAAACATCAAACTATGTACAAGAATATCCCAGGGTCCATGAGCCCAACACCATAAATTAAACCTACTACTACTAACTAATAATAAAAAAATATACAGAAAAGTGGCCATTGTCCGAGCGGTCCAAAAAAAACTTAAAAAATAAAGGAAACCTAACACTAACTAACTAAAGAACTATATACAATGGCAGCGGGCAAGTCCTGCGGCTCACTCTGTGATGTTGCCGGCCAGGGCATCCTCGAACTCCATGTCGATGTCCCGGAGGCGGGACTCTGTCCTGGCCCCGAGGTCTCGCAGGGACAACCCCGTGTCCACCTCAAACTCCCTGCGAGCTTCCTCGAGGCACTCAGCCCGCCTCAACGCCCGACGCATGGAGAACTCCGCCCTGACCATGGTGAGCCGCTCCTCTTCCGCCCGCTGCCGCTCCGCACCTATCCGCTGGACCAACTGTTCCCACACGGAAGACACTGCCATCCCAGGGTCCCCCTGCCCTCCGGCCGATGCCTGCCCCTCTGATCTTGATGGCCCCGAGCCATGATGCCTCCCACGTCGAGCCTGCTGCTGCCTCCGACGCCACTGCCTCTGCCAGCACGACGGCATCCAGGCTGATGGAATCCACCGATGCCGTCGTGCACGTGCCCTGCCAGATGATGCCGGCACATCCTCCATCTGCAGGGGGACAGTTGCTGGTGTGTCCACCCCTGCTGGACCTTCGACTCCCGACTGTGGCAGGGATGGGGTCCCCACCGAGCTGGCTGCGTTGGTCGGGGCAGGTCCACAGGGGGCCCTGGTGGCATCTGGGCCGGAAGACGGCATGGAGCACGACTGGCGCATAGCCTCCACAGAGCAGGAGAGGGTCGCCAGAAGGCCACACACATGTAGGAAACCCCCGACCATGGCGGCTCCCAAATGGTTCACGTACGCACGGTGCTCTTCGTGATGATGTGCATGCTCCTCCCGGGAAGCATGCACCTCATCACGAATGCCAGCCGTGCGCAACGCGACACCAATCAGGACCCTCTCCACACGGCCAGGGGTCCCCTCGTCCGCAGGTAGAGGAGTGTCAGATGACATGGACATCTCCCCTACCTGCGGACGGGCCTGGGATGGGGCATCCCTGCTGGTGCATGGTGGTGCAGTCACAGTGTCAGGGACAGTGACATGCACAGGCACCTCCACGGCGACCTGTGCTGCCTCCTGCCCCTGGCCCTGGACTGCACCACTTGCACCAGCGGGGATGCTCCCACCAGGCCCCATGTGTGGCTCAGTAGCGGCCTCCTCCCCCTCTGTGGAAACCACCAACCTGGATGTCTCCACGCCGTCTTCCGCCGGTGCAAGCCCCTGTGGGGGCTCACCCACCCCTTCCGCTGCAGCCGTGGTGGCATCCCCGCCGCTCTGCTCCACAGCGCCTTCTCCGCCCTCTTCTTCACTTGCCACTGTGTAGAGGGAGACATAGAACACAAGCATCAGGGTACTGTACAATGGTCCCCTAGACAGGAAGCAACAGCAGATGAGTGGCACTGTCATACATCACTTCCATCATGTCCCGCCACAACACATGGGTCAGTGCAGGCAAAACACATACAGTAACAGGCATGGCGCATGCCATGGACATTGGCATACATGACCAAGGGACTCATGATTCATACAATGTTGGTTTCAAACTCACATGCATCATGGGTCTTGCCATCACATGCACACACCTCACCGTAGTTCCATCCATCTGGCCTCGTACACCACAGACGCAGTGGATACAAGGATGACTAGGCTGCATCAGTGAATCTGAACATTGTCACAGACATGTGTCATGCATCCATGGCAGTTACAAGTCACAGACACGCAGTTCAGACACACACACATGGGCACCATACGTGTACATGGGACCAGCACCCATCCCTCACCCCCACCCATGTCCAGGAACAGAGACTGCCATGCTTCCATGTGTCCATTCCGCACAGAGCCCCCCATGTTGCAATAGGACACATGCACCAACCATGTGGTTCACACATCACTGTACTCACATGCCTGACCATGATGTCCCTGCACACACACATACGTACATGGCCTATGTCACACATACAGGCAGGTATTAGACAACCAGCACACTGCAACATGCCCTGTCTCACACAGTAATGCTTGGCCACTTACCGGCCAACTCCAGATGGATCTGCCTCCGAAGGATCTGGGCGTGGAGCGCTGGGTCTACGCGTTCCAGGACCCTCATCTCGATGTCACTCAGGCGTGCCCGGCCCCCCTCCGCGAGGCGCCGGGCCTTATTGAGGGTCCTGGACCTCAAGTCCTCCCAGCGCTTCTTGATGTGCTTGATGTCGCGGGTTGCCACCCCCTCCGCGTTGATGGCAACCACTACATCGTCCCAGATCCTCTCCCGTCCTTCCTTGTTGGCGCGTGGTCTTCCGAAGAGGGCATCATAATGCCCCAGGACATGCTCCACCAGGACACCAACTTCCTTCTCACTGAAGCTGGTGGCCCTCTGCCTCTCTGGCTGGGGGTCGCCACTGGTCTCAGATGGTGCTTGCCCCGACATGGCGACCCCCGAGGCAGGCGTGGGTGGGCAACTGGGTCCTGGGGCTGGGCTGTGGAGTGATGGTATCCCAGTCGGGAGTCTACTGTTCCAGCAGGGGTCGACACAGCAACTGGACCCCTGCAGATGGCTGATGTGCAGGCACCAAATGGCAGGGCACGGTGGCAGCAGGCAGGCAGGCAGGCAGGCAGCAGCAGATGGCACGTGGGAGGCTGCTCGGGGCACTGGGGGGCAGTGATTCGGCCTACTGGGCAGGAGCGTGGTCTTCCGTGTGTATTCGTGGCCAGCTTGATACGGAGTGATTTGGCACGTGAAAAATCTGCACGTCAGCGTGTAATTCGAGGAAAGGCCCGTAGCGCGTAAGCGCGTCTGCACGCATACGCATTTTCATTGGACCAAAGGCCCTCAGCGCGTGAGCGCGTCTGCGACGTGTCGTGCGAGGGTGTATCCCTCATTGCACGTGATGACAGAACACACGTGGATTACAATCAATCGCGTGTGAAAGTTCACGCCACCCCGGAACACACGTACCCAGGCTAATCGCGTGTGGAAAACTGCACGTCCGCGTGTAATGCGAACTGCACGTCCGCGTGTAATGCGCGTAATCGCGCGTGAAAAACTGCACGTCCGCGTGTAATGCGCGTAATCGCGCATGAAAAACTGCACGTCCGCATGTGACGTGACGCGCGCGTGCATTTCCCTCAGCACGGGTTAAAGGTGAGCGGGCCCAGCAGTTCGCTGTACGTGCCTTCCGTGGAGACCGACGTGTGTTGCTGCTTCCAGTTGTTTCGCGCGCCATCTACTTCACAGCTCTCAAGGACGTATCTCTTCTTTTGGCGGGGGTATTGGCTACGCGTGTTTTTCTGCATCGCGCTAGTCAGACGGTGAGTCGCAAACGCTCCTTTTCCCACTGCGGGTGCCCCTGTGTATTGCACCCATTTTCGATGTCATCGTAGCCTGCGTGTCCCACGCGTACGCGTTATTCGTGTTACTGGGTGCCACCGCGTACTGCGGGAGGTCAAATCCACGCACGTAGGCTGCAGGGTTGCGTGCACGGTTTTACTGCAGTTTTGGGGTGCCTGAGCGTTGCGTGACCCGTCACCACATCACCGGGGTCACATACAGCCTTGCAGGTGCAGGGGGGCTGTTAACATCTTGCTTCCCACCCCCTTCACCCCAATTGCCCAGGACAATTGTGGTGTACACCTCCCATTGGCACCACTCCATCTGTGCCAGCACTATTACATCTGTGCCATGGTTGGGAGGCCACCAAAGGTGAGGGGCGCCTCAGCTGGGCGTACTCCTCGTGGCGGGCGTGGTCGGGGATGTGGCCGTGGTGACCAGGGAGTAGGGGGACTCCAGGGTGTCCAGGGCAGCCACAGAGGGGGAAGAGGCAGGGGTGCGCCACTTGAGCACAATGTTGTGTCATGTGTCGGTGCAGCCATGCCACCACCCCCTGTGGTTCCGGGGGATGCAGCTCCTGCATCTGGCACTGGCACCCGTATGACCCAGCAGTCCGTTCCATCGACTGCCACGGGCCCAAGGGTAGCGGTAGCTGCAGGTGCAGCTGTGGACACCGCCACCCAGGCTCAGGGTCTGCCAGCGCAGGCTGCGTTGGCACTTGAAGAGCCCTTGGTAGATCTCCAACAGGCCAGGGGGGAAACCATAGGGGCACGCCGGGCTGCTCAGACCAAGACACGTGTCCCTGGGGCAGTCATGTCATCTGCTGCCCCGAACAGCCGGGTGTTGGCAAGTGCAGGGGCAGATGCACCCAACAGCACCCCGGTTGTGAGTCTGCCAACCAGGACCGTTGCGGTCAATGACCCTGCCACAGCTGATGTTGCTGCGCAGGGTCCATTAGTGGGCACCCAGCTGCCACTGACACAAGTCAGGCCTTTGGTCATCCCTCCACCTGCCACTCTCTCGGCTCAATCCACCGAACCCACTGGCCATACTGGTCAGGGCGGCATTAGCCAGCCAGGGTTTGCGCCACAGTCCAAGAGGAGGAAGGTTGCACCTGCAGCACAGGCTGGGACCCCACACACAGCCACGACCTCCTGCACGTCGAGGAAGAAGCCTTTCTGTAAGCAGGAACTGGACTTCCTCGTGGACTACGTGCGGGGACACAGCCGTGACATGCTAGTGGGTGCCAATAGTCAGAGTACGGCTGCCCAACGTGACACCCACTGGAAGCATGTTGCGGAACATGTCAGTTCATTCGGCCATGAGGTGCGCACAGCGCAGGAGTGCAAAAAGTGCTGGAATGACATCAAGCGCAGCACTAAGGCTAAGCGTGCCTCAAATTACAACTTGACTCTGGTGACTGGCGGTGGGCCTGCACCAGAGGAGGAAGAACTCACTCCGCATGAGGCTCTCGTTGCGGAGTTCATACCACCAGAATTGGTCGAAGGTGTGGGAGAGATGCTGGACTTTGATGCCCAGTCCAGTGAGTGTTGAAGCGTAGTTGTTGAGGACGTGTGTGTTTCACTTGTGGGATGTGTTGTGCATGATTGCTGCTACATGTGACGTGTACATGGTTCTGAGGTGTAAGTAATGCAATGCTACCGTCATGCATGTCTCCTCTGCCTGCATGCGGGACTCCATGTGGGCATGCTCCCTTGCCCCTCCTCCGCCACTCTGCACCCCAGTTCCACCTTTGCACTGGTCTGCTACATTCTTGCCAATGTGTAGTTTCTTGTTCATGTGTCCTGTGTAGATGCTAACTTCCAGCTTAGAAACTGCCAGACATATGCCGTGTGGTACAGCCTTAGTACTCGATGCAGGGTATCCCACTTGTACTGTGCATGGGTCAGATGTCCCGCAGGGACATGAGTGCCCATTCATGCTCCATGTGCATTGCACGCATGCCCCTATGTGTCCTTGACTGGATGAGCACTGTAATATGAGTCCTTGGTTACATACATTGCCTGCCATATTATCGGCCTCCCCATGTCAACTGTGGCTCAGTCCTGCGTTGCACACATGTTTAGGCAATGACAATCTGTGTGGCTCACAGGCCTCAGCCTGTTCAATGGCCAATGACTCTGTCCAACTCTTGTCGTGTCTTCTTCACACGTGGCTGGCCTCCGGATCTTCCATCATGTGTCCTGCCCACTGTCCCAGCATCATTAGCAGTGTTGTAATTTGATTCACATTAAGCTGTTGATGCCAGTCAACACTGCTTGTCAATACACAGGTGTATGGGCAGCCTTTTGATACCATGCTAGGCATCCCTGCTTTGGTACTGGGGTGGAGGGGTGCTTGGCTGCTAGACATGGTACACATTGAATACACAATGCACGTGATGTCTGAATTTGACATTGCACTGCCTTCACATTTCCTGGCACACACCATGGAGTGCTTGTACATGTAGGTAGTGAGTGGCGTACACATTTTCAGCACTGCATAGACCCACTTCCATGCAAACTGCCACCTTTCAACAGGTCTGATCACAGTGGCTATTCTAAGTAGACCCAGCATGCATGCCAGGTCATATGTTGTGTGTCACATGTCTGCCGGATGCCTTTGCTGTCGGTGTGTGTGTGTGTTGTGTGCTTCTGACATGTGTAGTTACCTTTTCCTCTCTATTTTTCAGGTGATGACGCAATGGATGCAGAGGATGGTGTTGTCACGCCAGACACAGGGTTGGTAAGACCACATCAACCCGGCACTAGTGGGGGTCGTGGGGTGGTAGGCCACGAAACCCCCCAAGTGCTGCAGTCCATCCTGTCTCTGGCTGCCTATGAGTCCAGCCTTGATGACGACTCTGACGTCCATGTTGAGTTGGATGACCATCAAGTCCATGTGTCAGGGGTGAGTGATTCTGATGTGGACACTCCTCTGTCTGCGACACCTGCACTGAGGGATCAGACAGTCTTGGTTCCTCCGCCCGTGGTGGATCGGGACGCAGGGTCACCCTCCACACCAGTCACTGATGTGCCTGGGACATCACGTCGACGGGGGCATGTAGTCGTGCAGCCGCAGGCGGTGCCAACACAGCGAGGACCTCCGGTCCTTGGGTCCCGCAGGGGTCAAGCCCGGCAACGCGGTCGCCGCGCGCAACCGCTGTATACTGAGTGGGAGCAAGACATGACTGCCAATTCCGAACGGCAGGGGGCAGCAATGGAGAACATCGCTGAGAGCATGGAGCGTGTGGCCCGATCTGTGCTCCCCCCTGCTAGGCAGGTGCTTCTCCAGCAGCAGGCGGCACGGTCCACGGCCCGCTCGCTCAGGCTGGGCATGGCGGCCTCAGACAGGGCACGCCAGGCTGAAATGTCGTCTCTGCGTCAAGCAATTGCTGCTCACGCAGAGGCGCACATGGATGCCCTGAGGGAGGAGTATGCCTCCCTCAGATCCACTCTGGGTGTCCTTATGATGTCCCAGAGGCAGCAGACAGAGGAGAGGTTTGCACAGCTTGAGCGCACCATCTCGGCTGAGCTACAGGCTTGCCGGGAGGTGCAGCGGTTGTCCAGCCAGGCCTTGCAGGAGGAACTCCGTGTTACACGTGCTACCTTGCAAGAGGAAGCACGTGTATCACGTGAGGTTCTGCATGCAGACCTATGTAACATCGCCACACAGAACCAGGCTCACCTGTCCGGCAGACTTGCTGCCGATGAGGGGCAAGCTGCGGCTAGGCGTGGCCAGGCTACTGTGCCACGTCCTCCTTTACAGGATGAGCCAGACTCGGACGACCATCTATCTCCCACATAGGTCGTGCTGTGCAGGCGTTGAGCCCATGGAGGTATTTCTTTTTGGCTCAGCATCATCGCATGTGGATGTTGAGCAGCACCCTGCACCTCCCCCCTCCTGGGTGCCTCCCCTCCCCCCCGGGTCGTATGTGGCCATTTTTGATTTTTCTTTTAGTTTAGTTAGTTAAGTTTCTGTTTGATAGTTAGTTTAAATAGGTAATGTAGGTTTTCCATAGTTAGTGTAATTAGTTAATAGTTGAGTTAGTTTAAAATTTGTAGTCTATTGTGCTTTCATGTGACAGTGCGGTGCCTTGTGGTTTTTGAAGGCATCCACTGTCTGTTCCAGCTGGGCCCTTCATGGTTGTCTTGTGTATGTGTTTGCTGCTTGGGTTCCTTGACTCACATATGCCACTCCTGCCTCCCTTATCCATGGGCTCGCAAGGATGGTTCGGTGTTACAGAATTTTACACAAGGGCTTTGGACTGTCATATCTGTGGCATGTCTGGTGCTTTGTGACTTGTGTTGACACCCCTAGTGGGGATGATTTAGGTGTAATTGTCCACTGTTCAGCTTTTGCTAGATGGGGTGTGTCATGATTAATGTGGACATTGATTGCTATGCATTGTGTATTATGTCTCATTTCTTTCCTGTACACGTGCCTGTTGCAATTCATGCTGTAGATAGTGTTCCACACTTTGGAAGTCAAAGACGGACTGATGGTGTGATTTGTGATGTGACTCTCTGACATGGTCAAGTAATGAGATGCCTGATGAGACACACACAGATCACTTTCATGCATTAATCATTTGTTCCATGCACTTTCTGCAGGGGGATGAGGCACCAGAGCACCTTTGGCAGCAGACATGGCCCATTGGACGACGGAATTCCTGACCCGTTTGTTGGTGCCCACATGCACATGTGTGCACGAGCAGAGCCACAGTGATTGCAGACCCACATCCTAGAACTGCTGACATGTTCCAAGGAACTCCAGGCAAGGTGAGCATCACAGGGGGGCCACGACACAGCAAAGCTTGCACCAGGCGAGTTGCACATGCAGGCTTAGTCACAGCACTGAGGGTGAGCTTAGACGAATATTGGTGTTGAAGCACACAATGCAGCTCAGATGTGTTTGTGGACTGATGGCTGTTGATAGTAGGGTTGTCTGGGACACATGCAGGGGCAGTGGCACATACCCTGCGGTACACCAAGGTTCATTGAGGCACTTGTATCAACCATGTAGCCTTCAGAGACATGGAAAGGGGCAGCTCACAGGGACATACAGCAAGGGACATACTTGGGTGCAGTGCATGTCTATTCCACGTACTTCATGATAAATGCACTGCCAACTTTGTTTTGGTCATGGTGGTACGCAACTTGCTCTGTAGTCATGGCTTGCCATATGGGTCTGTCTGCTTACCCTGGGAACATTGCATGTTGTGTGAATTGTGACACATTGGTGTTCCATTTGCCACGCACCCACCAGCGCCTGACTCACTGCATTGACTGTGTATGACCCGTCACAGGGGTGATGTTATATATGGGTACGAAGCATCGAGCACTGATTGTCTGTTTGTAGAGTAGTTTGTTGCTATGGGGCATGTTTTGTGTTGTGTTTTCGTGTAATTGGCACATACAGGTTGTTGACTGTGTCTCTCTTTGCAGCATTGGAGTGCTCCTGTAACCGGCCCTGAGAGTGCGCCGGCAGGAGGCCAGCACTCAAAACCAGAGCTAAGTGTCTTGTTGTTTTCCTTACAAACTGCCCTGCATAGGCTTGCTGGGGAGTGTACTGATGCACGGATGTATGTGTGGTCCTATTTGGTATGTTTTTTTCCCTAATCACCCGTGATCCTATGCAATTATGAAACCTGTACCCTCTACCCGGTGTTCCTGCTTCCCGTGCCTATCCAAGCAACGTTCCCTGACCCTCTTTCCCCACTGGGGTTGCGGATGCCTGTGTAAGCCCCGAACTTGCAGGCGCCAAAACCCTAGAGGGGGTGGTTGGTTCGTACCACTCCTGAGCCTGGACTACAGAATGTCATGACAATGATGTCCAAGTTTGTTTGGATTGTGTATGTGTTCATGCAGGTTGTACATTTTTGTGCATTCCCTAGTTTCATGTGTCATTCCTCCTCCCCTCACCTGCCACTCATTCCAGTCATCCAGTGTGTCTACACCTGTCCCGACTGCATATCCCTGAACCTCATTCCCCACCATGATCTCAGGGGCATGTGTGAGTTTGACCTTGCAGGCACCCGGGAAATGGTGTGGGTGGTTGTTTCATGAGACTCCCGCGCCTGTACAGGGGACCTGTGACAGTACACATCCATTCATTGTGCATCATCCTATGTCATGTACCACACATGTCTCACATCCTGTCGTGACATTGTTCTGCTGTGCTACCTTGGTTGTTGCATCATTGTGGTAGTACTTGGCGTTTGTAAGGTACTGCTACATCAAGTCATCTACTGGAGGGTGTTTGGGTTCGTTTTCATGCCTTGGATTTTGTGATTTTGTAAATGAGTGTGGATTCTGAGGGTTCAGGCATCTTTTTACACACAAGGTGGGAGATGGACACGAAGGTAAAGGTGATCCTGTGGCCAGGTGGAAATGAGGGTTGGAGGCTCCATGACCCAGGTGCAGTTGTTCAGCGGGTCATGGTCATTTGCGCGGGAGGGGGGGGTTGTTGTTGATAGTTGCATTGCCCTGCAGTGTGATGGGAACTCTGACATTGTAATGTTGTTGTCCTATGTACATGTTGTGTTCTGCTGATCAATGCCTGTTCATGTGTTGTGTTTTCCTTTCAGGTGCGAGGGGATAGTTGTGGTTTGACATGCTGGGGTGTACACATGGTGGATGTTCACATGTGATGTGTAGGGAACACTGATGGTCACTTGAGTGCACATGCATATGTGGAGTGCATGTCCCTGCAGAACCACACACTTGCACTCGGATGCACTCCATGTACTCCCACCCTTGCATATCCACGTGTACACTGTTTGCCTTCTGGTGCCCACTGTGTCCCGGCAGCACATGTTCTGTGACCGATTATGGTTCCAGTACATGCCAAAAATTTGATGTTTGATGTAGTCTGTCACTTAGATGTGATGCTCAGGGTGTGCATCACACGCAATGGCTGTTCACTGTGCTGTGCGCTGAGCAGTGTGATGCAGGAGTGGGACACTGCACACATGAGCTGCAGTGTTGATTTTGCAATGCATAATGTGCATATAGACAGGCATTCATTGTGATGTTACGTCTACGACTGTTGCAATGCATTTGGAAACGACTTATTTTGGGTGGGACATTTTGTTGGTCTGTCATTTCATCTGATTCCGGGTCAGGCATCATTGTCCGATGCCACTGTACATTTAGGACATGGCAATGTGTACCTTATTGTTACTGCGTCAGTGTATGGGTATTGCTTGCCATGTCATGTTGATGTTTGGGAGGGTTTGAGTGACATGACAGTGATGGCCATGGCCTGTTTTGCAGGTGTGTGTGATGCACACCTTGCATGTCCAGGTCATCCGCTTCTCAGAGCAACTAGCTGGGGGTATGTTTCTCTCCGCAGCAGGGCCCTCCCCCTGGAACAGACTTCCTGGCTGACTTGAACTTGAGGGGAACCATCTCCAGTTCTGGAAGCACCTCAAGACCTTCCTCTTTGCTTCTGCTTACTCTCTGCCTCTCCCTTGCAGAATTCTTCACTGGAACTGCACAGGAGCTGCTACTGGGACACTCTCACCAACCTCGGTCCCTGGCCCAGCCACTGTCCACTTGCACTGCCACCCTGGCAACCCCTGCACTGCAGTACTGTCTCTCTATCCCTACAGCCCTCCCTTCCCAGCACTTGTCTGCACTTATCTTTGCAGTTGCCACCAGGCGACCTATGTATTATTCTTTTGGCCTACTTCCCCTGTACTGGACTCCCCCCCACCCTTCCCCTTGCACTTTTCCCTTCCCCCTACCCCTGCACTTGCACAATCTCAATGACACCTGGCCTAGTAGTACCGTTCTCTGTGTTCCCTTGTTCCCCCCCCCTGCCTCATTGGGCCTTGGAATACTTGTGTATGGCCCATGTCATGTCACATGTCATATGTGTGCATTTTGGTTGCACAGGATAGCTTGTGTTTAAGTAGCTAGGGATGCAGACGATGTGGCACTTCCATGGCAACTATCTCAGGGTGGTAGGGTTGTGACAGTTGACTGTCACTTTGTCATCATCGATTGTCACCTGGTATGTGCCAGGCCTGTGTGCACTCCGCAGGGGTGGGAGTTTAGGTGAAAAATGTGGCCACAAGCTGGGTCCGGGCTTCCTCGCCACGTGCCCTGTCCCCTCCCATGGGCAGGGCCTGTGCCTGTGGTTGAGGATGTGGGGGCACCACCATGTCCACCGGGACGCCCTGCCGTGTTGCAACATTGTGCAGGACACATGCTGCCACAATGATCCTGCACACTACTGGTGGTGCATAGAGTAGTTGCCCACCAGAGCGGTCAAGGGAGCGGAAACGTGACTTGAGCACTCCGAATGTGCGCTCCACTATGCCCCTGGTTGCAATATGGGCGGCGTTGTATCTTACCTGGGGTGGTGTGGTGGGGTTCCGGATTGGCGTCATCATGTGGTTGCTCAGAGGGTAGGCACTGTCCCCTGGGGAGGTGATAATAATTGAGATTATTAGGGTTTGGATATTTGTCTGTGTGTGACTTGCATGCATGTGCAAGGGCATTTGTACTGACCTAGGAGCCATGTGTCGCCATGCTGCCCAGCTTCCAGGGCCCGGCTCAGGGCGGACATTCTGTATATGAAACTGTCATGGGTGGAGCCAGGGTAGTTTGCATAGACAGAGGTGATGATTCCCTTTGCATCGCATACCACCTGTACATTGATGGAATGCCAGTGCTTGCGGTTTCGGTAGATGTGCTCAGTGGCCCTAGGTGGACGTAGGGCCACATGGGTGCAATCTATGGCACCGAGCACTTTGGGGAAGTGTGCCACCCTGAAAAAATCCAGGACCACGGCCTGCCTTTCTGCGGGTGTTCTGGGCATGTATATGTGCCTGCGGACTGAGGGGCGCGCTGTCATGATTGCCAGTACCTGGTGTAGGCAGCGTGACTGCGTGGCCTGTGAGACCCCCCCCACTATGGCAGTGGTCCGCTGAAACGACCCAGTGGCCAAAAAATGCAAGACATTGAGCAGCTTCTCCAAGGGGCTCAATGCTTGGGAGCAAAGGGTGGGGGATGTGAGGTCATCTTCCCACTCCCTGACCAGGTCTAGGATGATATGGGGTGGAAACCTATACCTGCCGTAGACCTGGTCGTCAGGCATCCCAAAAAGGCTTGTCCGTGGTGCAAAAATGCGTGCCCTGGCTATTCTCCTCCTCCTGCGGTGTCCCACAATCAGTGCAGCAACAAATGGGGCATTCATCGTCGCTGTATATACGCGTTTGTTGTTTGCGCGCACTTTTATGCTGTGCACGGGCGCGGGACGCCTCCGTGTGGGCGGACTCGTTGGTTTCCCGTATTCGGGTGTCATCGCGTGTGATCGGAGGGGAGCGAGCGTACACGCGATTGGCCTGGGTACGTGTGTTTCGGGGTGCGCGGGTAGTTCCACACGCCATTGGCCTGGGTACGTGTGTTTCAGGGTGCGCGGGTAGTTCCACACGCCATTGGCCTGGGTACGTGTGTTTCGGGGTGCGCGGGTAGTTCCACACGCCATTGGCCTGGGTACGTGACGCCATTGGCCTGGGTACGTGTGTTCCGGGGTGCCGTGAACTTTCACACGCGATTGGCTGAAATCCACGTGTGTTCTGTCATCACGTGCAATGAGGGATACTCCCTCGCATGTCACGTCACAGACGCGCTCACGCGCTGAGGGCCTTTGGTCCAATGAAAATGCGTATGCGTGCAGACGCGCTTACGCGCTAAGGGCCTTTCCTCGAATTACACGCTGACGTGCAGAATTTTCACGTGCCAAATCACTCCGTATCAAGCTGGCCACGCGTAAGCACACGGAAGACCACGCTCCTGCCCAGAAGGCCGAACTACTGCCCCCCAGAGCCCCGAGCACGCTCCCACCTGCCATCTGCTGCTGCCTGACTGCCTGCTGCCCACGTGCCCTGCCATTTGCTGCCTGCACATCAGCCAGGGGTGCTGTTGGTGTGACCACCCCTGCTGGAACCAAAGACTCCCGACTGGGATTCCATCGCTCCACAGCCCAGCCCCAGGACCCAGTTGCCCACCCACTCCTGCCTCTGGGGTTGTCATGTCGGGGCAAACTCCATCTGTGACCACTGACAACCCCCGGCCAGAGAGGCAGAGGGGCACCAGCTTCAGTGCCACCGAAGTTGGTGTCCTGGTGGAGCAAGTCCTGGGGCAGTATGATGCCCTCTTCGGAAGTTCCCGCGCTGACAAGGAAGGACGGACTCGGATCTGGACTGACATCGTGACTGCCATCAACGCGGAGGGGGTGGCAGTCCGCGACTTCCAACATGTCAAGAAGCGCTGGGAGGACTTCAGGTCCAGGACCCTGAACAAGGCCCGGCGCCTCTTGAAGGCAGCGGATGCCAAGGGGCGCCGGGGCCACTTGTCGGAAGAACAGATGGGGGTCCTGGAACACATATCCCCAGCGCTCCACGTCCAGGTCCTTGAGAGGCAGACCCGCCTGGAGTCGAGCGGTGAGTGTACATGCATCCTGATTGTGAGCAGTGCGTGTGGTGATTGTTCAGTAGTGTGCAGGTTGCACATCTGTTTGTATGGGGTCGAGTATGGGTGCGGGTGTACAGGTCCGTGGGGCTGACACATGCGAGGGCTGTAATGTGTGAGACATGGATGGTGCCTGTGTGTGTGGGCTTGCATGCCAAATGCAGTTGTGTGGGCACACAAGTTTGTATGAATGTGTATGTGAGTAGACATGTCCGTGATGTCACGCATGTATGTTGTTTTCAGCTGCATGTATCAGCGCTGTGTACATGTGCATGTGTGTGTATTTGACAAGGGTGCAACAGTGATGCAACATGGATGCATGTGACAGCGGTATGTGGAAGCCTGATGGGCAGATGTGACATGGATGCCCGTCTGAACACTGCAACACTTGGCAGAGGTGTACGCATGCATGCAAGTGTGGTGGTGTGTGTACATGTGTGGTGCACTTCCTGTGTTGCATGTGATGTCTGGCTCACCTTTGGCTGCTCATGCTGTTGTATGTGTATGGATGGTGTTGGCAGTTGCGATATGGCTGTGGTATGGCTCGTGTGTGCGAGTTGTAATGACATGTGTGTTGGGGATCGTGATGACATGTCTGAGGTTTGCCAATGCCACTCATGTACAACTGTCATGTGTGTATGTGTCCATTGTAAATTGCCCTGATGCGTGTGTTTTGTTTCTCCCTGTCTGCAGCGTCAACTGATGAAGAGGGCGGAGAAGGTGCTGTGGAGCACAGCAGCGGGGATCCCACCGCCAGCCGGAGACGCAAGGCCCGGCTCCCCTCCCATGTTGTCATCTCGTCGGGGAGTGAGGAGTCCGGTGCCGCGTCCCAGGCCGCAGCTGCCGGGGGGAGGTCCAAGAGGCGGAGGTTGCAGTTGGACTCCTCGGCAGCAGAAGGGGCAGCTGGGACCCCACAGGGCCCAACGGGGGAAGATGGCACAGAGTCATCCAGGTTGGTGGGGGGTTTGGTGGAGGAGGGGGCCGTGCAAGCACCAGAGACGGGGTCTGGGGGTGGGGATCCCACTGGTGCTAGTGGTGCAGTGCAGGACCAGGGACAGGAGGCAGCACAGGCCGCCGCGGAGGTGCCTGTGTGCAATCCTGTCCCTGATCCTGTCCCTGCATCATCTTGCACCAGCAGGGATGCCTATGTCCAGACCAGTTTTCAGGCAGGGGATGAGCTGACGTCAACTGGCCTTCCTCTGCCTGTGGACGTGGCTATCCAGGCCCGGGTTGAGCCTGTCCTGGCTGGTGTGGCGTTGCGTCAACGGGCCATGCGAGGTGACCTGCAGTCTTTTCATGAAGAGACTGCACGTCATCTCGAATGGCTCGTTGACCACGTCAGCCTGCTGGGACAGGTCACCCAGGCCGGATTCCTCCGTCTGATGGGGCTTGCCACGACCCCCTCCTCAGCTGGACCCCCTACGCGCCAGTCGTCCTCTGTGCCATCTTCCCACCCATCAGTCACCTGGGTGCCCTGTGGAGCTGCCTCTGACGGTGCGGCCAGGCTGGTGGAGGAGGCATCCCTGCCACAGTCGGGAGTCGGACGTCCAGCAGGGGTGGCCACGTCAACGACTGCACCCCAGCCGGCGGAGGATGTGCAGGCAGCAGGAGGCAGTGCAGGGGCAGAGGCACAGCAGCAGCAGCACCATGGTGGGAGCCATGAAGGCTCGGGGACTTCGACATCGGAGGGGCAGGCATCGGCCGGAGGGCAGGAGGACCCAGGACAAAAAGTGTCTTCCGTGTGGCAGCGGTTGGGCCACGCCATAGATGCGGAGCGGCAGCGGGCGGAAGAGGCACGGCTCTCAATGGTCAGGGCGGAGAACTCCATGCAGAGGGCCCTGAGGCGGGCCGAGTGCCTCGAGGCAATCCGCAGGGGTTTGGAGGTGGACACGTCGACGGCCCTGCGGACCCTCGGGGCCATGGAGGAGGACCGCCTCCGGGACATTGAGGAGGAGTTCGATGATGCCCTGGCCCGGCACATCCAGAAGTGAGCCGTGGAACTAGCCCGCTGCCCTTGTACATAGTTATGTAGGTAGTGTTAGGTTTCATTTTTGTTTTTGTTTCATTTGGACCTTTTGGACATTGGCCACATTTTTGTATATATTTTTTTTATTAGTTAGTGTAGTTAGATAGGTTTCCTTTATTATGTTGGCATAATGGACCCTGGCTTCTTGCATTGTACATAGTTGTAGACTTGTACATACTTTCTTTTTTAACATTCTCCATGGATCAATGGCTTTTATTTTTATTTCCCATTGGATTTTGTTTTGTGGACATTGACTTTGTACAACATTACTTTGGATTTCAATATGTTTTTATTTTTTTTATTTTGAACGGACATGCTTCTTTTCATTTTTTTACATTCACATTTCTGTTTCTTCATTTTTGATTCTATTCATGTTTCCTTTAATACATTATTTTTTTGTTGAACTTCAATGTGTGGTATCTCATTGTTTTCATGCATTTCATGTTATGTGTTTTGAGATTCACTGACACCCATTGGGTGTATGTGAGGGACATGTGTTTGTTTCGGAACTTCCAATTGGTGTTCTGTGATGTGATTGCAAATTATGAGTGGGTGGATGCAATACTCGGGTGGGTGTTTTGCATTTGGGGGCTGACCATAGAGACCAGGGTTCTGGATTGTGATGACATGTTGGGTGGGGAACATGAGTTGGACATGGGTGGGGGCCTGGTGGAGGCTGCCCCTGCACTGCTGGGGGGTGGGGGTGCAAGGGGACATGAGTGGGACATGGTTGGGGGCCTGCTGGCAGGTGCCCCACAGTGCTGGGGGGTGGGGGTGCAGGGGGACATGAGTGGGGGCCTGCTGGGGGGTGGGGGTGCAAGGGGACATGGTTGGGGGCCTGCTGGCAGGTGCCCCACAGTGCTGGGGGGTGGGGGTGCAGGGGGACATGAGTGGGGGCCTGCTGGGGGGTGGGGGTGCAGGGGGACATGAGTGGGGGCCTGCTGGGGGGTGGGGGTGCAAGGGGACATGAGTGGGACATGGTTGGGGGCCTGGTGGCAGGTGCCCCACAGTGCTGGGGGGTGGGGGTGCAAGGGGACATGAGTGGGGGCCTGCTGGGGGGTGGGGGTGCAAGGGGACATGGTTGGGGGCATGGTGGCAGGTGCCCCACAGTGCTGGGGGGTGGGGGTGCAAGGGGACATGAGTGGGGGCCTGCTGGGGGGTGGGGGTGCAAGGGGACATGAGTGGGACATGGTTGGGGGCCTGCTCGTAGGTGCCCCACAGTGCTGGGGGGTGGGGGTGCAGGGGGACATGAGTGGGGGCCTGCTGGGGGGTGGGGGTGCAAGGGGACATGGTTGGGGGCCTGCTGGCAGGTGCCCCACAGTGCTGGGGGGTGGGGGTGCAGGGGGACATGAGTGGGGGCCTGCTGGGGGGTGGGGGTGCAGGGGGACATGAGTGGGGGCCTGCTGGGGGGTGGGGGTGCAAGGGGACATGAGTGGGACATGGTTGGGGGCCTGGTGGCAGGTGCCCCACAGTGCTGGGGGGTGGGGGTGCAAGGGGACATGAGTGGGGGCCTGCTGGGGGGTGGGGGTGCAAGGGGACATGGTTGGGGGCCTGGTGGCAGGAGCCCCACAGTGCTGGGGGGTGGGGGTGCAAGGGGACATGAGTGGGGGCCTGCTGGGGGGTGGGGGTGCAAGGGGACATGAGTGGGACATGGTTGGGGGCCTGGTGGAGGCTGCCCCTGGTGACTGGAGGGGTGGGGGTGGTGGGAGACATGGGTGGGGGCCTTGTGGAGGCTGCCCCTGGTGACTGGAGGGGTGAGGGTGGTGTGAGACATGGGTGGGGGCCTGGTGGAGGCTGCCCCTGCACTGCTGCGGGGTGGGGGTGCAAGGGGACATGAGTGGGACATGGTTGGGGGCCTGCTGGCAGGTGCCCCACAGTGCTGGGGGGTGGGGGTGCAGGGGGACATGAGTGGGGGCCTGCTGGGGGGTGGGGGTGCAAGGGGACATGGTTGGGGGCCTGCTGGCAGGTGCCCCACAGTGCTGGGGGGTGGGGGTGCAGGGGGACATGAGTGGGGGCCTGCTGGGGGGTGGGGGTGCAAGGGGACATGAGTGGGACATGGTTGGGGGCCTGGTGGCAGGTGCCCCACAGTGCTGGGGGGTGGGGGTGCAAGGGGACATGAGTGGGGGCCTGCTGGGGGGTGGGGGTGCAAGGGGACATGGTTGGGGGCCTGGTGGCAGGTGCCCCACAGTGCTGGGGGGTGGGGGTGCAAGGGGACATGAGTGGGACATGGTTGGGGGCCTGGTGGAGGCTGCCCCTGGTGACTGGAGGGGTGGGGGTGGTGGGAGACATGGGTGGGGGCCTGGTGGCAGGTGCCCCACAGTGCTGGGGGGTGGGGGTGCAAGGGGACATGAGTGGGGGCCTGCTGGGGGGTGGGGGTGCAAGGGGACATGAGTGGGACATGGTTGGGGGCCTGGTGGAGGCTGCCCCTGGTGACTGGAGGGGTGGGGGTGGTGGGAGACATGGGTGGGGGCCTTGTGGAGGCTGCCCCTGGTGACTGGAGGGGTGGGGGTGCTGGGAGACATGGGTGGGGGCCTGGTGGAAGCTGCCCCTGGTGACTGGGGGGGGTGGGGGTGCTGGGAGACATGGGTGGGGGCCTGGTGGAGGCTGCCCCTGGTGACTGGAGGGGTGGGGGTGGTGGGAGACATGGGTGGGGGCCTGGTGGAGGCTGCCCCTGGTGACTGGGGGGGTGGGGGTGCTGGGAGACATGGGTGGGGGCCTGGTGGAGGCTGCCCCTGGTGACTGGAGGGGTGGGGGTGGTGGGAGACATGGGTGGGGGCCTTGTGGAGGCTGTCCCTGGTGACTGGAGGGGTGGGGGTGCTGGGAGACATGGGTGGGGGCCTGCTGGGGGGTGGGGGTGCAAGGGGACATGTGGCTTGGCTGGGGGGCATGCCCATGGTGGATGGGCTGCCTGCGGGACATGACCAGGGGTGCAGGGTAGTCCCCTGTGGTGTGGGCTGCCTGCAGAGGTCGTGGAGGGGGTAGAGGGGAGACCTGGGAGGACCCACACTGGCAATTCACCTCTTCAACTTCCCGCACACCTACGTAATACACTGCCCCACTCGCACAGGCCCAATCGCGTGTAGGATTTCTCGCGCACCCCTGAAATCCACGTACCCAGGCCAATCGCGTGTAGAATTTCTCGCGCACCCCTGAAATCCATGTACCCAGGCCAATCGCGTGTAGATTTTCTCGCGCACCCCTGAAATCCACGTACCCAGGCCAATCGCGTGTAGAATTTCTCGCGCACCCCTGAAATCCACGTACCCAGCCCAATAGCGTGTAGATTTTCTCGCGCACCCCTGAAATCCACGTACCCAGGCCAATCGCGTGTAGAATTTCTCGCGCACCCCTGAAATCCACGTACCCAGCCCAATCGCGTGTAGAATTTCTCGCGCACCCCTGTAATACACGTACCCAGGCCAATCGCGTGTAGATTTTCTCGCGCACCCCTGAAATCCACGTAGCCAGGCCAATCGCGTGTAGAATTTCTCGCGCACCCCTGAAATCCACGTACCCAGCCCAATCGCGTGTAGATTTTCTCGCGCACCCCTGAAATCCACGTACCCAGGCCAATCGCGTGTAGAATTTCTCGCGCACCCCTGAAATCCACGTACCCAGCCCAATCGCGTGTATAATTTCTCGCGCACCCCTGTAATACACGTACCCAGGCCAATCGCGTGTAGGATTTCTCGCGCACCCCTGAAATCCACGTACCCAGCCCAATCGCGTGTAGGATTTCTCGCGCACCCCTGAAATCCACGTACCCAGGCCAATCGCGTGTAGAATTTCTCGCGCACCCCTGAAATCCACGTACCCAGCCCAATCGCGTGTAGAATTTCTCGCGCACCCCTGTAATACACGTACCCAGGCCAATCGCGTGTAGAATTTCTCGCGCACCCCTGAAATCCACGTACCCAGCCCAATCGCGTGTAGGATTTCTCGCGCACCCCTGAAATCCACGTACCCAGGCCAATCGCGTGTAGAATTTCTCGCGCACCCCTGAAATCCACGTACCCAGGCCAATCGCGTGTAGAATTTCTCGCGCACCCCTGAAATCCACGTACCCAGGCCAATCGCGTGTAGATTTTCTCGCGCACCCCTGAAATCCACGTACCCAGGCCAATCGCGTGTAGAATTTCTCGCGCACCCCTGAAATCCACGTACCCAGCCCAATCGCGTGTAGATTTTCTCGCGCACCCCTGAAATCCACGTACCCAGGCCAATCGCGTGTAGAATTTCTCACGCACCCCTGAAATCCACGTACCCAGCCCAATCGCATGTAGATTTTCTCGCGCACCCCTGAAATCCACGTACCCAGACCAATCGCATGTAGAATATCTCGCGCACCCCTGAAATCCACGTACCCAGCCCAATCGCGTGTAGAATTTCTCGCGCACCCCTGAAATCCACGTACCCAGCCCAATCGCGTGTAGATTTTCTCGCGCACCCCTGTAATACACGTACCCAGGCCAATCGCGTGTAGAATTTCTCGCACACCCCTGAAATACACGCTCCCCGCTCTGCGTTTGCTGCTGCCCTTTGCGCTGGATTGGGGATTTTGATGGCTTTTCCCTGCGCAAGGGGCGTTCTTGGGGGCGTAACTGACGCTGCTGCAGGGTCGCTGCGCCACTCTGCGCCACGGCTGGTTGTGGATGTTGGAATCCATGAATACGCTGTGCGCCTGAATGTGTTTCGGCGCACGCGGCTGGCGCAGACTACCGCACGCGCACACTGTGCGCCAGCCGCGTGCGCCACTTGTGCGCCGAATTCTATGAATTGGCCCCATAGTGTTTTCTCCTTCTGTCATGGCTAATTCTGCCTCATTTGCTATTAGTGGCTATCCAAGTGGTTCTTGGCTTCCACTTACAGAAGGTTGACTACTATCGGGAGTGTCCACATCTAATTGGGCCTGGAGTTCTTCTTTGTGTTGCTGTTCATTGTGCAACATTGTTTTGTACTGTGTAAAGTTTACATCTGTTATAGTACTTTCATTTGCTTAGAAAGTGTTTTCATAGGAGTCATAGGTATCTAGTAAATCATCTTCCTTTCTCCATGGTTTAAAACGTTGAGGCAGAGACATGTAATACAGTTATTTATGTTATGGAGTTTTTAATGACAATTTGATATGATTTATTAGGCTTTGTTTGGTTTCACTAAACTGCCTTCACAATTTGCCACTCTGTATCTACCTTTCTTTTCATCTGGTTTTATATTATTTTTGTATGTGAAGTTTTGGGCTACCTGGTAGAGACACATGATTTCCAAAGTGGTACTCCTGTTTGGGTAGTATGTGTCTAGTAAATTGTTTTTCAAAATGTCTTGGCTGTTGGGATCATTTTTGGTTATTGTTTCTATGTCCTCATATGATTTGAGAACTCTTTTTCTACATTTAGCAGGACCAAGAATTAGCCATACTATGTTTAAAGATTTTCCATCCAAGGCAGTACTGGTTAAACGTCTGCAGCTTCATAGCAGCCACATACTCTATGAGAGAGCATTTGTATGCCTAAACTGTACAATTTCTGTGACAGTGTTTTGTCAGATGATATTTCTTCCCAGAGGTCTTGAAGCTCTGTTTTTTTTGCTTTGGTTAAGTAGACTGTGACATATTGTGCAACTGCAGTGGAATTGTCTGCAATGTACTGCACATCTATGTTTGCATTCCATAGGAGGGCAATGATTGCATTGTAGTCATTGATTTATTTTGATTCTTCTGTTCTTTTTATGTAATATGTGTTCTTATATGATTTACATTTGACACTATGTCTAACTAAAGATATGAAGTTGTTTACTTGTCCTGTTGTTGTAACTGGTCTAGGGAAACCAAAGCAGCATTTGGTATAGTATTATCCTTTGTTTTTATATTTGCGACGACAATATTTCCCACAATTGTGTCTTTGAAATTGTAAAATTTGTGCATGAAGGTCACCATGCGTTGTTTGTGAAGGAATTTCACAAGTGACATATTTTTGGAAAAACTGCAAATCAGTGGCATCACTGTCCTGACCAAATTTAGGAGCATCTTTAATCCATAAAAGCATGTGGATGTGTGGTGCTCCTCTGGCTTGGTATTCTTTCCTCCAAAAGAAGTGTTGAACTTCTCCGAGGGGAGAAACCGTTTTATTACCAATAAAGTGTAGCAAAGCAATGAAGCGATGATGTAAATATCGTGATACATTTACAGGATCTAAAGAGCAGATTTCTCCTGGTGTTTTTATATCTATTTTTGTTTTGTTTTTGTGTGCTATGCGTAGGAAATCGTGTAAATCTTCACATGCACATTCTGCACAACTTAATGTCATAAACCAAGTGGGTGGGCCAAGGTTTCTTATCATACAGTGTACATCTCTGTGACGTCGGAACCAGTAGTATTTTGTACCACGCATGTTTGCTAAAAGATTTGTAATACTTGACTGTAAAAACTCATTTTTTTCTTGCACCTTTTATAGTAATTGCGCAGCTGACATATTTTGAAAATGGGTACCTGATTTTAATGTGTGTGCAACTCCGTAGCATAAAGTTGCTAGTTCACTTTCAAAGAGAAGCTGGAATATTTATTCTACATTTTGTCTGAATCTGGGGTCGTCAGAATACATTCGTAAAGAGCGATATTCTGATGCTGTTATTTGTGTGGGTCTATCATCATATTTTCCCAGTAGGAAAGAGTAGAGGAAAGGCAAGTGCTTCTATACTTTTTTCCCATTTGCTGATTGGAGATCCTTTGGCTTGTCCCATTTGGTACGTTTCCAGTGCATCATCTATGGTGTCTTTAGAGTGTAATGGTTGAATTGTTAAAATTGACCAGTTTCTGGTGACTCTCGAATTATTTCAATGGTTTCTTTCTGGTTTTCTTCAATATTATTTTTTTGTAGTATTCATTGTTGTCTTTCAGATATTGCAGGGCTTGTTTTACTTTATGTAAGTCCACGAGTTGTTGCCAAATAGTTTGTCTTTTGTAGGTACGCCATTTACTAAGACAATTAAAGAATGATCTATTGGACGTTGCACTCCCAGAGAGTGTACATTTTCTTTCAGATCTAATGGTAAATAAACTACTTTGCCACAAATGCCTTTAACTAATTCAGAGGGAGGTACTTTTTCTGTTTTTGGTTGAAGGTGTATTATTGCTTGAAATGGGTGGACAGTTTCAATTATGATGCTCTCATATAAATTTAATCGTTGCTGGGGTTTTGGTAGTGGGAATAATTCCAAGTTATTTGTGATAGCAGGTGAAGGTGTTTGGTTGTTGTCAGTGCAGTAATTGCAAAGTATTAAGAGGTCAGTAATTTTGTATTTGTTTTCTGCTATAAGGTAGAGAGGTAATTGGAACCATTTGGAATCTTCATTGTCTTCTATTTTGTACGCTATGTCTACAGTTTTTGTGCTACTTTTATAAAAAGTCCTGCGGCAACATACACACACCTGGTTTGGTTCTTCAGCGGATGTACTTTTAAACTTTAGTATTTCTTTTTTGTATGTATGTAATAGAAGGTTGCTATTTGTACAGAAGTTGCTAGTTAGTTGTAAAGCTATTGCATTTTGTAAGTGGGTTTCACTTCCAAAATATTTTCTCTCGATATGCTCTAGTTCTTTGAGTAGTTGTTTGGCTGTTCCATGTAGAAGGTTGTTATTTAAATTGACTAGTGCTAAAGCAGGACTTTAAGCATAGTAGAGTTTATGGACCAAATTTATTATAGTTGAATGATGTATTGATATCATTTTTACATGCTGGAAGGTGCTTTTGCAAATAGGTCCTGAAATGCAGGCTAATGAATGCCATTGTAGTACTGTCTATTTGCGCACTGGACAGGCACCCATATTTTGTAGTAGTTTCATTTTGAATTTCTCTTTGCTTTTTACATACTGATTGAGGAACTAGCGTAAAGATTTAAAAGATTTTTTGGCAATGTTACACATTGATGTGCACGGCCATTTGTAGACTGGACGTTTTGGTTCAGTGGAAAGGAGAAGTGATACTGAGTTTTCTGGGGATATATTTGTGAGCAGCATTTCTTTTTCCATAATGGTATTATTACGTTTTTCATTCCCTCGTGCACTGCTACGTATGGGAATTGGGCTTGTTTGCTTTTGTTTGTATGCTTCTTCATTAAAATATGCTTCTGTGCTCGTGGTGTCACTCCATTCACCTCCACAGATGTTTAAGAAGCTATTTTTGTTGATATTCCATTTATTGAGAAGTCTTTTTTGTAGTTTAGTAGTTAGTTTTGTTAGTGGTTTCATTCTGTTTATAACTAAAATAAATAACTTCCTTTTGAGAAGGATTGCACTGTCTATGGATGCTTCTAGGATTAATTTTCTGCGGTAGGTTTTAAGGGTTGTGCATGATTTCTCTCCTGTTTTTATCAGGTTCTAAAGGACTCTGTAGAGGAAACATTTTTGTCAAATATTTTTTTTTGGTATGTTTACTTGCTACTACATCAGGATTTATAGGTGCAGTGTTAGCAGTAGTGGTAGCTGAAGTCTTGTTAATCACTTTCTGTTTCGTTTTACATTTTGAAAGAGGAGGCAAAGTTTCTGTACTGGAAGCTTGTTTTGTTTCGCTTAAGACTATTAGCTGTTTTGTTTGTACTTTTTGTACAGATTCGGCTGGAGATGGATGCTTATTTTGGACATTTTTATTTTTATTTGCTCTAAATCTGCGTTGCTTTCTACAGAGTTGCTTTTTGGTAGGCATTCTTTGGGCTCTGTTGGAGAAAAAAGAAAGTGTGAGTGGGGCTATTGTGCAGTGTCTGTGTGCTTTGTGCATGTGTGTCTGAGTATGATGGTGAGGATGTATGTGGAGGTGTGTGATTGTGCAATTGGCAGCTACATCAAGTTGGGTAGTCTATTCTTGTATTTGTGTGTTACTATACTGGTGTTCAGATGACAATACAAAGTATTCAGCTGGTGAGGCAAAGAACTAACACTAAATTTAATGGTAGAGGATTAATACACTTGTTTGTTCTACAATACTAAAATGCTAGTGTGTTTGAGTAACAGTTAAAACATTATGATAATATTGCAGTTACTTTTTTGTATGGAAAGAGTAGGTTTCTTCGAAATTCTTGTTCATACTTCAGACGCTGCTGCTTTTCAGGAAAGTGTTCTTCACTGTAATTGTAAAAGAAAGAAGTTAGTAAATATGTGTGTTTATGGCACTGTTGTTAATGTAGACATTTTTTTGTTTTTGAAGTATTAGTGTTTTCTGATAACTGAGCATTGTATGTACAAGCACTTTCCTTTCCCTATGAGCATCCTGATTATTTTACTTAGAATCTGTAAGTTGTACATGCTTTACAAATGAGCATAATAGTAAGTTTACAAAACACACTTGGCTGTGTTATTGGATGTTAGGAGATAGAAGAAATAATCTTTTTTCTTTGCTCTTTTTGCAGGGTAAATGCAGGAATTGTACAAAAAAAGCATGCAATGTATGCATTTGTGAAGGTGTGGGAAATAAAACATAAGAATTTGATGTAGAAGCAGTAGTGTTGTTTCAGTTGGGAGCCTTTCTAATGATATTGTCTATCTGTGTGCTTGAATAAAGATGCATGTACGCATCCTGGCTGTATGTCATTTTATAATACACTACAAATACTCTTTCCACAATTATACTTATTATAGTTATTTCTCTCATCTTTTAATATGAAATGACACTTTTTTAGATAGTTGTGTATGTAAACAAAAATTTGGAGAGCAGACAGGTTTGCAAGTGACACTTGATAATAGCAGATGGGAGAAATAACAGTATGTTTATTTTACAGGTTATACAGGGTAAGTGGCAGTTACTCTGTTTATATGCATTCATACAAGAGCTGTACATTTACTGTGCAGAAAATATTCATACTTGTAGTTTGTGTTCATGCATGTGGATGAGGTTGAATCTGCAAGTAGAAATCTTGGGGAGTTTTAGAGTAGTTGTTGCTGTAGGTACTTTGCAGTCACAGCCCATTTGTACTGTGAGTGAACAATAGTACATCCAAAGTGCTGATATGTCATGATGGAGTTAGATGTAGAGTTCTTGCATGTGATTGGTGGATGGTTGTGTGACTGCTTAACAGTAACCAATGAGGAAATGATGTAGAGAGTGAAGTGGAAAGGTTAGAAGAGCTGCCCCTTTGTTACGCGCTCCGCAGACACCACGGCTGTCCACGGATAGGGCGTGCCACATACGGGACTTCTCAATATATCTGGCCTGGAAATAGGACTGTTGGGATCAGCCAATCAGGTGTTGAGGTTGTGGTGTGTATTGAAAGAGGCTGTGTGTAATGAAGATGGCAGAGGTGGAGAAAGTCAGGGTGTTGGTGGTTGGAGATATGTTTGTGCATGGTATGGAGCAGTATGCTAAATGCAGGAATGTGGCAAACAGTTCTGATATTAAAGGAGTGGAGGTGGTGTGGAGCACTGTGCCTGGTTTCAATGTACAGGCAATTGTACAAATTTGTGAAGATATGGGCAGGATGAACAGTCCACATGTGGTTGTTTTGCACTGTGGTGCTTTGCATTTAGGCTATGTCAGTGTCCCTACTTTGATGAAAGATTTACAAAACTTGTTTGAGACAGTAATTAAATTATTCCAAATGCTAAGCTAATTTTTTCAGGTTTGGTACCTAGGGAAATATGGGACAATAGTTCTGTTTTTTGTGCTCATCAAAATATTTCTAGGTGTGTAATTAACCGAGGCATGTTTTCTTTTATGCTTAGAGCTGGCATGTTCTTTTGTAATAATGAAAACACTGACTCTGCTAATGTTGATTATTTTAAAGAAGATGGTATGCGTTTATCTTTTTTGGGAAATGCTATGCTGTTTTAGAATGTAAGGATTGCTTTGGAGAAGTTAATGTGAAGATTTTTGGAGGAAAATGAGACTTAGCAGAGCAAAGGATTGGTGAATAAGGTGTACTGGTGTGATGTGGAAGGAGAGATTTTGTCAGCACGAAAAGTCTTTTTCCAGAGAGGAGAGTAGATAGCTATGGCTGTGTGTTTCAGAAAGCAGATTGCCTGGATTTTGGGAGACTCGTGGATACATTGGTTGGAGGTGCATGCAGGTCGCTATGGAGTGGTTGCACATCTTGGATTACCTCATGTGAAAGTGCCCTGGCATGGAGTGTGTGGAATGAAGTGGCTGGATTTGGTACCTCTTTGTGCTACTTTGGTGACACAGTGTCATCCAGACATTATTATTATTCATTGTGAAGGGAACAGTTTAGGACATGTGTCCGAAATGTCTTTGCAATTTGCAATGAAAGAAGGACTTGGGAAAGTCAAGGACATGTTTCCAAATTCCCAAGTTATTTATTCTTGTATTGCGCAGAGATAAATGTGGCTACGTTCTTCTTCATTCGGTCCACAAATGGAGAAAGCGAGGCGCAATGTCAATAAGGCTGTTTGTGCCTTTTTGAGAGATGTTGGCATTTCCTCTTTTCACATTGAAAATATTGTTTCGTAACACACACATTTTTCGCAGAGATGGAGTACATCTTACTTATGCTGGCAATCAGATTTTTCTGCAAAATAAACAAAAAGCATTGCAACCCTTTTTGGAATCACAGAAATCCATTTTGCAGTAGGTGTTGACCATTTAAGGTTTTCGAAACACAAACAAAATCACAAAAATACTCTTTTCAGAGCCACCTCTTCCTCCTAGAGAAATGTGCAATGGTTCTGATAGGGCAGATGTCCGCGGACATCAAAAAAATGCACAGGCCTTGCACCATTTATTTGCCACTTCTATTTTTAGACTGTAAAAGGCGGCTCTGAAAATAGTCTTTTTTTATGTTTGTTTTTTATATATTTTTTGTTTTTTTAAACACGACACACAAGGAAAGGAGGGGAAAGTGGGGTAAAGAAAGGACACCAACCACAGGGATAAGAAAGGGCAGGTGGAGAGAGGAAGATGTAGGGTGGGCCTTATTCAGGTAGGTAGCAGTCCTTCTCATGCTCCTTGACCGCAGCCTCGAAAGCACTTCGAACGGTGTCCCCCCTCCAGAGTACTGCATCTCAGTACATGCACAATACTGTGACCCTTGAAAGGTCAGGGTAACAGTATCACGTATGGCCTGCGAGGTAGTTGAGGAGTGCGCTGCCCCACAGGAGTGTCTCTTGTGGTGGCATGAGCAGAAACAGAGGATGCTGCATGGGAACTCAACCTACTACGTTTATCGCAAGGTACAACCTTACAAATAGCCCCACCGTGGAACGACCTTAGGTGTCGCTTCATTGATGTAGTACCATAGTTATCCGAACCAGGCTTGCTACGACTCAGCACCATATTGCATTGAGTCCAGTGCACCTTGTTCACACGTGCTTTTGGTACTCCATCAAGAGTGGCAAATAACCTCCACACCCAAGATTCACAATGAGTGCTAGTAGTAGGGACTTCCACTAACTCATCCTCTTCATCTTCTTCATCACACTCCTCTGCATCCTCACACCTGTTGCCCTATGCAGGCCCTCGGGGAGGTGGTGGTGGTGGGGTGGGTGGGTGTGGTGCTGAGGCAGAAGTAGCACCAGCAGGAGCAGCAGCAGCCATGGTTTCCATTTTTAGTGGTGTCAGGAACCACCAGGATGCGAGAAAAGGCAGGAAAGAGTAAGAGCAATCCTATGCAAAAATGCAATATGGAGCAGTCTCTGTCCTGGAAGCCAAAAGCAGAATGAGCTCTGGGTTGTGGCCTTTTATAGGGGTGCTGGTGTGCGCTTCGTGGACACCCACGCTGTCCGCAGAACACTTCGAACACCCAAAAAGGGCTCAGAATTTACAAAAAGTATGTAGAACGCCAGAGACATTGTCTGAGACATGAGCAATGGTGAACTTTTACCTTAGATTGCTCAAAAAAGCACTTTTTAAATGTTCGGGGGACCGGACAGTGTTCGCGAACAAGGATCCACGCTCAGCATGGGTGCAGTCACATGATGACGTTGCAGACACGTTCGCAAATGGGACGGCTGTTCACAGGACACCAAATGAACGGGTCGGTTGTGCGCATGTGTGCAAGTGTTCTAGGGACAGTTTTTGGGTCCCCAAACTAATTTAAAGTGTGACACACATGTTGCGGACAGGAGCGATGTACGTAGGACCCAAAGGTGCGATACGCATGCACGTGGGTGTCCTGTGAACTGCGTCCACATCCCTGAACACAATAAAGTGTGTCACAAATTTGCGGACATGCAGACATATTGTGTGTTCTACGGACATATTGATTCTGGTTGCGAACAATCTGAACAGAGGGGGTGTTCGTAGGACACCTTGATTTGTATAGTTGTGGACATGCGGACGGCTTTGGTGTTCTGTGGACACCCCCATTTTGAATACGGACAGAACAAACAAGTATAGTGTCCTTAGGACACCCCCATTTTAGTTCATTGCAGATATTCCGGATATTTGATGTGTCCTAAGGACACCTCCATCTTGATTGTGGACAGTTTAAACATGTATGGTGTCCTAAGGACAGTCCCATTTTGGTTAATTGTGGACATCCCTGACAACCACACTGTCCGCGGACATCCTAACTGCATTTAAAAAAAAAATAAGACACAGAAATATATTAATAATACGCTTAAAATTGTATTATTTAGAACAGGGTAAAAATGACGAGAGGGAGAGTGGGAAGCAGAAACTGAAACAAATACAGGGGAATTACGGGTTTGGACATGATGGATTGGAGGGGAGGAAGGGATGGAAGTCTCACCATAACATTTTTCTTGCTGGGGCGGGTTTGGGGATAATTGACTGGGACATGGAGAGGGGGAACAGGTACATGTGGGACAGTGATATTTAATGTTTTCTTTTATGTAGTCCTCCAAAAACTGTTTTAAAATAATGACATTTTTCATTAACATATCTATTTTTTGTTCGATTTGTTGCAAAGGATTTTCTAATGTCTCTCTTGGTATATTATTTTTAGTGTCTGTATGGTCTGTTAAAAAAAAAAACATTGTTAAGTACACATAAAGTAAGGGTTATTAATTGGCTTATATAGAGAAATGTTGTGTCTCCCATTAGTATCACCGTCTTCGCTCATTTCATCCCGTTGGAAATTTTCTTCCAGCCATTCCAAAGTACTGGACATTTCTGTGTAAAAAAATAAAAAATATATTAGTTTTAGTGTACCTAATACACAAAGTTTATAAATATAAAAAATAAATGTAGTGTACTTACTAGTTTCTTGGTAAGTTTTGCTGTTACTGCTGTTTAGGTCTGCTGTTGCTTTTTGCTGTGCAGTTTCTGTGAGGTAATTATGTTGGTGGCATATTTATTATGTTTTGGTATATTTCATTCTGGTGCATATGCTATTTAAATGGACGGTTGATGTTTTACATATACAGTTTTCACTTCTTATTTATTATTAAATATAATGTGTTTATGTGCTGCTTTTTGAACTTGTTCAGTGTTTCTATTGTATAATACAACAATGTAAGACACCCCCTGAGTTTTTGGATAGTGTTGATGTTAACCGCGTCCATCCGCAGACATGCGCACAATCTGCAGACATTAAAATCCCTAGCAGGGTGTTCAGTATGTTCTATGTTACATGTATATAAACTAAGGGAATCCTAGTAAACACCTATCAAATTCATGCTATGTATATCTATATTCAGTGAAAAAACTTTTTAAAGTGGTATTATTGTTAGGTTGAGCTACTAAAAACCTATGAATTTCAGTAAAAACACGTTGTTAAAGGGACCTTATGGTTAAGATGCGCTACTAAAATCCTATGAAATTCAGTAAAATAACTTTGTCAAAGGGACATTATGGTTAAGTTGCGCTAATAAATACCTATGAAGTGTAAAAACTTTGTTAAAGGGACATAATGGTTCCCAGAAAAACAGAAAAACCCCTGAAATTTGCAAGTTATGTTAAGCTAGGCAACCATAACTCGTGCCACCACCATGCACTGCTAAGACTAAAAGACTAACACCCAGTACATCAAAGATGACATCACAAATGTCATTGATGACATCACATGTCTGGCTCCCTCTTTTATCTTTTACTAACATATCTAGGCCAGTAACAGTCAGGATCTAGAACATCAATAAGTACTATATTTATAGAATTATTATGTGTTGGGTTTTAGTCTTAGCAGTGCACTGTGGTGGCGCGAGTTATGGTGGCTTAGCTTACCATAACTTGTGAATTTCAGGGGTGTTTCCGTTTTACTTGGAACCATAACATCCCTTTAACAAAGTTTTTTCACTGACTTTCATAGATTTTTAGTAGCGCGACCTAACCATAATGTACATAATTCAAGACTTACTACACAATTGTGTTAGTACAAACAATACATGGGAAGAACCACATAGCATACAAATCAGAGGCACATACAGGGAAAGTAAAGTAAGGAAGTAAGAAATAACATCACCAGAAAATGTGAATAACATTACAAATCATCAACATGCATACACATTAATTGTGTCTCTGAGGCCTGCTTATTGCCCCATGTATGTGCACCATGAGCTAAGACCAAACCCTAAGGAAAGTACTTTAAGAATATACGACAAGTTTAACTTCTAGATATATAGCATCTTTTACATTTTCATATTCTGACTGTCAGTGAACAAAAACAGGTGGCCTAGATATGTGATGTCATAATTGATGTCATCAATGACATGTGTGATGGCATCTTTGGCATCCTGGGTGTTAGCCTAAGCAGTGCACGGTGGTGGCACAAGTTATGGCTGCTTAACTTACCATACTCTGTGAATTTCTGTTTTTTTCGTTTTTACTTGTAACCATAACGTCCCTTTAAAAACATTTTTTCACTGAATTTCATAGGTTTTTATTGGTGCAACCTGACCATAACGTCCCTTTAACATAGATTTCTCACTAAATTTCATTGGTTTTTATTAGTGCCCTTAACCATAACGTCCCTCTAACAACGTTCTTTTTGTGAATTTCATATGTTTTTATGAGCGAAAATGTTTCATGATGTTACATCATTGTATATAAGTTATTAGTAATTCCTCTTTTAACATATATGAAAGAACTGTAAATCTCCTTTAACAAACAGATTGTTTGCAATGCATACTAATGTGTGTCATTATCAGCAGTGCATGCTGGATATGCAAGTCAAGGTTGAATTACCAAGTGCATGAGGCTCGACCATGAACCCAGCCCCAACAAACCTACCCTGCATCCTATTCAATGTCCACTATACCCTCATAATGTGGCCAGTGGCCAGTGCCTATGGCTTGCAGCCATGGCCAGTCTCCAGAATCCATGGGGCATGGCTTCAGCCATGCCGCCTTCCCCGATAGGCAAATCAGAGTAGACATTTGTCCTTGCTGAGGGACACTTTAAAAAAAGTTAAACATGGGGCAGATTTACAAAAGCATGCTTCAGGTCTCAGCTGATGCTACTGGTGCGGTTTGCTGCAATCCTGTCCAGCACTTCGGGCTGCAACCACAAGAAGAATTATTTTCTCATTTAACCTAGGGCTTCAGCCATGCTGCATGCCCCAATAAGTGAATCAGAGTTTGCATTCGCACTTGCTGAATGCGACGCCCACTGTCAATGCGTGAATTATATATCATAATTTTTTGTACTTACATTTTCACACTTTGTAAAAATAAAACACAATACAGATTTGCAAAAGCAAGCTTACAGGTCCGTGCTGATGCTCCTTGTACAGGTCTGTTGTAATCCAGTCCAGCACTTCAGGCTGCAGCCGCAAGCAGAATATTTTTTCTCACTAAAATCTAGGGCGTAGGCCATCCCACATGCCCCTGTAAGCAAATCAGAGTACACATTTGTCCTTACTCAGGGCCAGCCCATTGCACAGGCACCAAAGTTATATCACAATTTTTTGTACTTACATTTTGCCTCTTTAGAGAAAATGAAAAACAGGACACATTTGCAAAACCATGCTTTGAGCTCCTCGTGATTTTTCCTGCAATCCAGTCCACTGCTTCGAACTGTAGCCACAAGCAGAATTTGTTTTCCCATTCAAACCTATATCGTTTATATTTACCAAATAGCCAGTCCCTGTTGGCAATGCCCACTTTAACCCAATTGCTGATCCCTCGTGGTCGGATAATCTGGTCACTGCCCCTGGCCACAGGCTTTACCTCAGTCACCAAAGGTATATTGCTATTGTTTGTACCTACATTATGACACTTTTCAAAAAATAAAAGACAGACACATTTGCAAAACCACGCTTTCAGCTCCTTGACAATGCTCCTTGTACGTTTTTGCTGCAAATCCGTTCATGTTTTAATTTATGAAAAGTGTCAAAATGTATGTACAAAAAATAGTCAATAACTTAGTCCCCACTTGACAAACTCCATTCAGATTTTGCACAAACATTCAAAGTCGGTCTATAAACTTTCTGAAAACCTTTGTGCAGATTCGTCAAACAGCAACAAAATTATAAGCCAATTAAAAATGTTGAGACCCCCCTCTAATTTTGCCCTCCCTCTGTCAAGGTTTATAACATGGCACACTCCAGCCACAGACTCCTTTCCCGATAATGAATGTGGCGTACAATAAAGGGCTTTTTATTTTTAATAACTCACAGATTCTTTTGAGTAGGCCTCCAACCCGTCCCGCACCCAACCTTCACAAACACCCCAAATCACAATGGACTAGGAACCAAGCTGGTGTGTATCAATAAGATATTTATTAATTCATTATTTAATGAAAAAGGAAAAATACTCAAAATACAGCAGCCACCAATATGTGGCAACACAAATGCAATGATTCCTACAGAACAATTGATTCAGATATCCTATCACAGTTTACACAGATCTTTAATGGCAACATAGGAAAAAGAAAACATTTTTATCAAATGATAGCATCAAAGTTTAGCACTCCTGCCTGCAACACTCACCAACAAACATCAGCTAACGTATTTCCTCTGAATGGGAGGCAGTGGCAAAGAGTAAGGATAGAGAGAGAAAATCCGATTTGGAATAAAGCCAACCACCCCAAGATGGAAAGCCAGAAAGAAAGTGAAAATCCGTTTTTGGAGCAAAACGGCAGAATCGGATTTTGATTATTACTCACGCGGCTACTCACAACTACTATGGGACAGTATGAAAGTAAATTTGTGTTGTGACACTTGAGGAGACAGGGGAGCTGCGAGACTACTAATCAGCACACCAGGGCAATATGGAAAGAAAAGGAAAAATCGATTTTGGGAGAAAGCAAATGCAAAAGTAAAAATACAAACGGCAAATGGAAATTTGTTTTACACAAGATTTAAAATGACAGGCAGCTAAGGCTGATGTTTAGCTTTCAAAATCGGAAATCGGTTTTCAAGGACCAGTACAGAGGCACATGAGAGATAGGATTCTAGACAAAAGGGATTGCTCTCAATGGAACTATAATTTGGGTTTTTTAATAGGACAGATGTAAATTAGGAGTTTGATGGGTAATGGGCACAAAGAACTGACTAATTCTGTGGAGGCTATACTTTAATGTCTATAGTTATTAATTGATTTACTCCAAATGAATGCTAAGGATTTATACACACAACTGAAAGGTTTATCACAGGGAATACGCTAACATACACAAGCTACTACAGATTCTTCTATGGCAAGGTGAATGCATTATACTGTCAATTTGGGCTTTCAGTGGGATTTTAATGGGGTTTCAATGGGATTATCAATGGGGGTTTCAATGGGGTTTCAATGGGAGAGTATGGGAGGCAATGTTATAAAAAGGAAAGGTTTATGCAATTTAGGGCTGGAGTGATTTGCTACTTACTAAGGAAACAAAAAATGAGTCATGTGTGCCCCTCTATGAGAAAGAACATGGCAAAAATGGTCTGTTCTGTGGGATGGTACCCACTCTAGAGTGTGCTGCCACATTTTAGCTCACTGTACCTTTCACTGATGGGAAATAATATATTTGCATATCAGTATTTGTCCTGCCCACATAGGCAGTCCAGCACCAAAACGCTATGGCAATTCCCTTCTGAACAAGAGTACCAACAGCAACCCCATACACGTGTTTCAGCCTTGTTGGGCCTCATCAATGAGGTGGAACTGTGTCTCTCTGAGCACAGTGAGAAAGGGGTCCACGTCTGGTGACCCTAGGACACTTAGGGTGACTAAACCTAAGGCCACTGCATTCATGAAAGGGGTCTTATACCATTACTTGCATTGCATAGAGGAACCAAACAAGGCCGGCTACTTTTAGCTATATTAGTTATTTTTAGAGCCACTACTTCAGCGAATACAAAGGAATGATTTGATAAAGGAAGTTGGAACAAATCCATGTACCGCCTCTTTTTGGAAGGCACTGAACTTCACTCAGTGTTTTCAGATACAAACGTAGGCCCTGATTCATGGAATTTTTTGCATGTAAAACAGGGATTTGCGTGCAACTCTGCACGCAAATCCATGTTAGACGAATGGGGAATTGGGCGGAAGAATGGCATGCAAATCCCCGTTTTACACGCAAATAATTCTATGAATCAGGGCCTTAATGTGGACAAGACAGAAGTCTTAGGAATAAGTAAATATTGCCATAAAGAACACATTGAGGGGTATGATCTCTTCTGGCATCAAATCAATATTAAATATTTAGGTATTCATTGTGCTAATCAAGCACATGACACATTAAAATTAAATGCAAATATTATTAAAGCAAAAAGAGATGCCATACTAAATAACTGGTGACTGATCTAGCTTGGTGGGGTCAAGTAGAGACCGTAAATAAGTGTATCTCCCTGGTGATATTAATGGCCTTACAATGTTGACCTTGTAGTGGTCCTACACTTGATCAGGTTTTGACTAGCTTTCTATGGAAAAGGACAAATACTGGATTTCCTTAAAATAGGCTACAATTACAACCAGACCAGGGTGTGGCTGTATTGCCACATTTCAAACCATATGCAAATGCATTTGCTCTTAATTAAGGCTTGAGTTTGTACTCTGTCTGAACCCTTCTTACACCACAGTCTGGTTGGGCTTGGAAGAAAACTTAGCCTCTCCATTTAGGGCAAGTGACATCTCACATCTCAGAACTAAAAACACAATCCAGGAAATTAATGAAATTCTCTGCACACATACATTTCTAATATATATGAGAAAATGTGGTTGAAGATCATGGCAACAGGTTGAATTATACCCTCTCTGGTACAATGCATTTTACAAATTGATTGTAAACCTCTCTTTTGCCCTATGTGTTACTTTTGGTGGAGAGTATGGGAGGTTTTGTCTTAGGGCTATTACCTAACTTGGTGGTATTTTAGTATTGTGGTAAATTGGCAGTAAATTGCCAATACCTCATTTTGGTGGTAATTTAGTAGTGAGCATACCCTTCATAACACTGTCCTACATGATGAGACAAACCTTGCCCATTTTACAGCTATGTCCTGTACTTTGGTTGACTGTAGGCATCCACCCAGGCTTAGCACATATAGAGGGAACCCGGTAAATTCATAAATAATGTCATAGATAGTGTATAAACTGTGCCAATGACTTATCTACATCATTGGCCTATGCCCTTACAGGGCTCTGTTCCATGCATGGTGGAACACACTCAACCCAACACACAAACTTTCTAGCTGCCTTTGTATTGTCTCTTTTGTTTCTTATCTTTTACCTCTGGCGGTAAACACGTTTACCACTGTGATGTAACCCCCAATATATTTCCCAGGTACTTTTCCCCACTGAAACAGTGATCATCAGACATATGAGAGGAAAAAAAACAAAATAGACACCAACTTTTTTTCCCTCTTATTGCAGTTATTATTTCTATAGTACAACTGTTTATGAAACAAGAAACAAAACATTACATATCCTAATGACACAGTTACGAGCTCTTACCAACAGATCAGCACCGCCATGGTTATCTAAGAGACAATATATAAATGTGTATTACAAAACTTTTTTTGTTTCTTGTATGCGAAATACAACACTGATCCAGTTGAAAATAATGACCTATTCTTGTCTAAACAGTGACAGAGATAATTGGCAGTTATCCAATGCTCTCCTCAGTTCCACAAGCACTTACATAATGACTTGAAGTAGCTGTGTCTTATCTGTGCAACCGCTGTCTGTCTGCGGAGAAGTCTTCCCCGAGCCCCCACAGAATCACTGGCAGTCCCGAGTAGTGGCGTTGGACTCCCAAGCAGACTAGGACTGCAGCTATTGAATTACCTCGGCAGCCGACAGCAAAGGCAGGAGAACCCAGCAGAAGAGCAGAAAAGAAGAGAGCCCAGCCCTATGGTTCAGCCTCTATTTATTTAATTTTCCTGTCAATCAGCACAAAACTGCCTCCCTTTCTGACGTATCTAAGCACCTCCTATGCTCCTGAGCGCACTGACCAATCCTCTGCAGGAGTTGGTATATGTATCAACTGGCTTTCCTACTTCCTTCGCACACAAAGGACTCTCAGAATGCATGGAAAAAAACAGCTCATTAATTTCTCATTTTTTTAGTGCAAATTTCTCTTCCATGAAGAAACACTAAGACAGAATTTCTGTCCGTAGCCACTGAAATTGCATTGCAATGTTAATAAGGAGGACAAATTAGTTACTGGGATGTTAATAATAGGGAAGTTAGTCAATTAGTATAGGTCATTTTCAGAATGCAATTTTACACAGATGGGAATTCTCATAATCCATATATATAATGCACTTTGAATCCACTGTCTTTTTGCAAACATTCTGCTTTGCCATGCAAGGCCTAATTCACTGTTATAATGATTCAATGTGACATTTCACCTGTTTCATATAGTTTACTGTTTCTTTTCTGCATTTACACTATCCATTTGACTGACTGTTTTTAAAATAAATGTCATCTGCAAACATTTTACTAGCTGCTTTTAAAATTACCGCCATATAACCTACAAGAGGAAACTTTTAACCTTCAAGTGAATCCTATGTAAAAAGGTACATTACTCTTGTTCTGAAGAAAATTCATTTTTTCCCTATAAAACCGTGATTTGACTTCAAAAAACCTATGGGGCAAAAATCAATGCATGGTTTTAATTTAAGGATACCAATACACTCTCTCCACTACTTCATCATTCCAGTGGGCCTCACACGCCAATAAACATGAACTTCTCCTATGCCCAGCAAATTAATCACTATTGGTCAGGAAATAACTATAGAGAAATAGAGTTATGGAAATAGCATAAAAGACACAGGATCTCATTTTTTTTCATGCCGTAATTTGACAGCAGGGAGCCATTACATGCAGACATACATATAGGTAGATCCCAGCCACCAAATGTTGGTAATTTGCATGGCAGAGAGCAAATGTCCATAGCAAAATGTGTCGCTCATGTGTATACAGCGCCTTTCGCCCTGCACTTTCTGCACTATGCCATGCAAAATGAATAAATGCTTCCTGCCATCATCTCATGACAGACAGCGTTTAATTATAATTGTAAACGCTGTGTGTGATACAAGCAGGGTTTAAAATATATCCCTATGGGTCAGCTTGCTTTATGCTTTTGCATGAAGCTAGTGAGCTCCATAGGGATCCCCAGCATTTGCGCCAGCATGAAAATGCATGCCAGTGAAAATGCTGGGACACTTGTATGGTGGAGAATAAGGGAGGCGGCAGAAATGCAATTTGCATTCTGACTCTCCTCCCGACCATCCAAATGAATGAAAATACGATGTGATGTTAATGGAAGAGGTAAAACCCAAAGGGTTTTATGCCTTCCTTTAACGTTACGCACCAATGAAATTAAGCTCAACAATCTTTCCCCTTGACTCCCAGCAGAGGTCTGAATTTCATCCATGAGAAATCTTTTAGTAAACTGGTTTTTATTGATTAGAAATACATTTATCTTCTACAAACATGTTTATTTTCCATGTAAAAAGGTACAATCCAACACCACTGAAGCACGATAGGGATGAATTGGTGCTCTCTTCTGGGAGACCATCTGAAATCCATTTAGGAATTTGGTGAACATATAAGCAGAGTATGTCACTTCTTCCTCCTGCCTTTCAAAGTGTTAATTTTATTGCACAGAAAAAAAAAACATGTATCAGGCATCTGATGTTTTGCTGATTTGCTCAGTTCACTCATCAAAGGACAGACATGATACGATAGTATCACTGAGATGGTTTCACCTAATAATATGGCACTCCATCTGATGCCTGCACACCTCCAAAACCTCCTGCATTTGGCAAGTGTCACCTGTCCTGGACAGTTCTCTGTTTGTGGTTATGCTCAACACTATGACTCTCCATAGATTTTACCAGGCTAAGCCCCAAAAATTCAAAAATAACATCTGATTTCACACCCCTCGCTGCTTGAACAGTTTAAGGAGTATGAGTCTTTCTTGCATACATGTGTACATGGCCTCATGCTCTGGCATGGGCAGCGTTGGGCTCTGCAGGAGGGGCATGCAGAGGCATGAGACATACACCCTGACATCGTCTCTTTTGGATGCCATATCGGCCCCATATTTATTCCTTACATCATAACAAAAAATGCAACTTAAAAACCACACATCATTAATAACAAAAAATCTCCTTGTACTGAAAGCTGGTCCAGGCGGCCAATGCCCTCCACCCTTCATAGAGGCACATGGTGGTGAGGCTCTATGCCGTCTCCACCATCCCATCCTCTGTGTGGTGGGGAAATCCACCCTTCATTACCCGACTTGCCTCCTGCTCCCTCCCCCACACTCTTTCCCCCGCTGGGATCCCCGGCAGCTGTCCATGAATTCATGAGGGGTGTGTACTGCACCCTGCCCTTCCCCTAATTCCAGCTATGGAGTCCCCTGCAAGGGTATTATAATGCGTCTGTGGTCCTCCCTCTCCTGCCCTCTCCCGACCTGTGCTATCCTGGGTGGGTGGGATGGAAAAATCACTTCTGATGCAGGCAGGTCGACAACCGGGGCCCAGACGGCAGGAACACTGCAGCACAAAACCCTCCCAGGATAAGGCAGATAACTGTGCACCTTTCACTTTTGCCCCCTCCCCTTTATGGGACATTTTGTGCCATTGTGCCCCCCTGCCAGGCCCGCAAGATCTGCCTGGCCCCCGGTCATGGAAGCGGTTCCACCTGGTGCCTGCTGACTCCAGTCAGCTCAGCCCCTCAAATGCCCCCAGGCCATCCCTGGCCCACCCAACCAGACATGCTGCAAGGGCGAGTTTTTGCCTTTCGTGGGCTCTACAGGGGCGACATGCAGGCATGAGAGATGCACTTGGACACCTTCTCTTTTGGATGCCACATCAGCCACATTTTTTATTCTTTACATCAGAACAAAAATTGCAACTTAAAAACCACACATCATTAATGACAACAAATCTCCTGGTACTGACAGGTGGTCCAGGCTGACCAGGTGCTCTGCCCTTTAAGGTGGCGCATGGTGGGGAGCCCCTATCCTGTCCCCAAAATGCCCTACTCTGTGTGGTGGGGCGATCCCAGGAGAACGACCCTTCATTATCCAACTTGCTTCCTGACCCCACCCCACACACCCTCTCCCACGCCGGGACCCACCGGCAGATGCCCTTGAATTCGGCACGGGGCATACTGCACCCCCTTCCCCTAATTCCATCTCCGCAGTCTTCGGGAAGGGGATTCTAATGTCTCTGTGGTCCTCTCCGACCTGCCACTGGGGTGCTGACCCACTGGTCTGTGCCCCCCGAACATGCACAAATGTTCTCATCACTGAAAAAAAATTCTGCCATAACAATTCAGTGCCCCATTGAGACAAGTGCACCCAGTCCTGATGACAAGTCTCTGGTCCTCTTTATAATCCATTCTCTATAATCCGTAGGCACCCGTTGCATCTGGCAAGTCGGGCCATCTCCCTGTTAATTTTTCATGCTGCAATGTTCAAAGGGCACAAAGGTACTGAGGACCCCCAGTTCACCGGAGGTATAATTTGCAACCACACAAGCAATGTCCTTGGGCAAAATCGTCCAAACCATCAAAATAAAGACATTATGTCCATGAATAGCACCCTTCTCCCCTGTTGTACTAGATCATTGCCTCCTATGTGCAAGATCACCAAATCCGGATCTGGCAACCTTTGTTCTCTCTTTCCTTCCTCTAACACACAACCAACATGCTGTGCCTGAAAAACCCCTGCACCAATCCAGTGTATGTCAAACTCTGCTGTGCCCGACAGCAAATCAGGCCGCTCAGCTACTCTCCACTCCTTTCTTCTTACGAACGAGTGCCCTACGATCTACACCACTGGATTCGCCATCAGCTCTATTCAGGTAGACACAAGAGAGTATGTTAGACCTGGCAGTCATATCACAGCCGATGGAGGCCCTTGCCCCCTCGGTCCTTCACATAGGCACTCCGTCCTGGCCCCTATTCCCCCCTTCTTGTGTCTCACGGCCCCTGTCAACATGCCAAGTGAGGCCTGATGTATCCTTTATACGCCTTGGACTTCCACCGTACAATGTCCTTAATTTTACTCTCCTTGCACCCAAACCTGGCCACAATTCTGAATAAATGAGGGGTGACACCTATGCCCCCAAGCCCTGCCCCCAAGAGCACTTTTTTCAAAACTTTCCTGATTTAAAATCTAGAGAGACATGACCCACTCCTTTCTTCCCCGCTCACGGCTAGGAATGCTCCCAGCAGCCTTACTGGGCACATTTCTGCTCTGAACTGCCCTTTTAGAAAGACCCCAACCTCTTTTCCCTCCTGATCTGCTTTGGATTTTTTTCTGCCACAGTTGTATCTGGTCCTCCCCATCCCGTGACAGGTCCTCACTGGCCAACCGCCCCTATCCTGTCCGTTCTGGAGGGCCCCACCAGTAATGCTATCCTGAAGGCTATGAGGAAAGCCGCAACAAATGCTGCTCTGAACAAAGCCACTTCCCATGCATCTCTGCAAGTATCCCCCAGGTGGCCCATGATTGCGACTAGTTTCTTTGGATCTAAAGGATGCCTGCTGTTGCTCTGCAAAACCTCCATCCTTCTTCATCCTATCAGGCCATTTTTTACTGCAAAATCTGAGGGGGGGGTGCTCTATTTTTTTGACCTGCAAAAAACCCAATGGTGGCCATTTCTGTTCTGGCCACCCCAACTAATACCCCTGAATCTCAGACATGTCCCAGGAATTGTCTTATTCTCTCCATGTGGAATATGCCCGCCAGACCCTGATTGTGACAAAACTCCCTCAGTTCCTTTAAATATTTCAAATATGTTCTTTGTATTTTCTCTGATACAGAAGAGCCAACTCCAGCCACCAAGCCCCCATAGTTTCTCGGGAAACTGCGTCATTGCCCAGGCTTTCATGGTCAGACACTGCTGGACCTCCTGTAATTTCAAACAGGACAAGGCAACAGCCGCGTTATTGTAAATAACCGGCACATGTTTTGCTTGAAAACGCACATTGTTCTCTAGACAAGACAATACCAATCTCTTTAGTAATCTTAAAACCATAGGGCATGCTGCCTTTGGAATGTTAATGGAGAACACCATGGACATGCTGTCCAACCAGAACAACACATCCCTGTCCTTTAGTTCCACACCTGAAATCTCTACAGCCACCACTATGGGAAATATTTCCAAAAATGTAATATTCCTGGTCAGTCCATAGTCCACCCAACTTTCAGGCCACCGCTGTCCGCACCATTTGTTCCCCAAAATGGTGCCAAAGCCCATACTGCCTGATGCTTCAGTGTAGAGGACCAATTGCTCACTGCTTTTTGTCTCCGCTCGACGTACCAGCAGCCCTTTGAATTTCACCAGGAGTCAACCCTGACTTGGCCCCAGCAGTCACCCTGGAAAAAGGCCTGCCCTTTGGGATGATCCACAGGGCGAAGTTCTGTAGCTGGCCCAAAGTCACCTTTTTTTGCCCGCAAGCAGGTAGCCACTGCCTCAATGAAATTCCTGACCTTGTCCTCGGCTATGTGGCACACCCCTTTTTCAGAGTCAATTTTGATGGCCAGGAAGCATGGCAATGTTGTTGGCTTTTCCACTGCTAATGGTACGCCCAGTTCCCTGGCTACTTTCTGAAATGCTTCAAGATCCATTCTGCACTGATCTGATCCCACCAGAGCCATAAATAGAAACATTGCCAGGTAACGATCACCTACGCTCCCTTGCATCCCTTTTTAGTTGCCCATTCTAGAAATGTGCTGAATGCCTCGAAGTAGGACCATAAAACCGAGCATCCCATTGGCATACACTTGTCAAAGTAAAATCCACCCCCTACTTGGAGACCCAGTCAATGGTCATCATCTAGGTGTACTGGCAATAATCGGAATGCCAATTTGATGTTGGATTTTGCTAATAAAGCAGCTTTCCCCTATTTCTGTAACACAGCCAGTGCCCCATCAAATGATGTATAGTTTATGGAACAGAGCTCCTCATCGATTGCAACATTTACTGATGCACCCCAGGGAAATGATAAGCCTTTTTTGGGAACTATCCCCACCGGTGAACACACAAACTTTGGCAGTGGTTGGGACGTGAAAGGTACCTCCATCCTACCCAACCTCTGTTCTTTCTCCACCGTGCCCATCCTGATTGGCTTCTCTGCATCCCCCCATCTCTCGGGACCAGTGGCATTGTAAATTCCCACACCGGAATCCTGAAACCTTGTGAGTAACCCTCCACTAGTAGTTGCGCCTCCTTGTGCCTGGGTACCCATTTGCCCAACCCCTTAATATGTCCACTCGTAATGGCAAGGGCAAATCTGTTGTTGGCTCCCCAACGCTAATCTTCATTTCAGCTCTTTGTTTCTTCTTGCTTACTTGGCCTCCCTGTACCCAAGCATCCCACAAAATGAATGAATGTGCTTAAATGTGCATCCTGGTCTTGCACAAGCCAGTTAATTAAAGGCCCAACAGGTTCTCTTTCTGTCAACCCGATCCCATGCTTCTCTGACACGGCTGCATCTGTCTCCCTTTCCCAAACTGCCTTCTCGACATATTGTGAACCACTGTGCAGCTCGTCCATAGGTCCATTGCCCTGGACCCCCAATCCATCTGCGCATACCCTACCTTTGTGCTCCTAAACCTTTCATCATACTCCAACCAAGCCCCAAAAGCACAGTCATGGAACATTGACGACAATGACTGATGATAGGACCATAGCTTCTGGTGTAGCTCAGGATATTTCTCCAGCAGTATGACAGAAAATTTAGAAAATCTAGTGGGCCAATTGATTGGAGATTTTTTGACAAAGAATTTCCTATCTTTTCCTTCGCTCTTAGCATCCTTGTACTCCGCTACTCTTCTGTAATCCGACAATGAGAAAATAGCAATGTATTTGTCCTTCCACATTTTTTCCTTTGTGTTCAGCGAGACTTGCCATGTAAGCATACCTGGTGTCATTGCCTGTCCTGGAGTGGGGGCCATCTCAGCTGCCCACCCCCAAGGGCACCCCTGCTGCTGTTGATGCCACTTTTTGTCCTCCAGTCTCATTTAAATTGCTTGCCCTGCCCAGTGCCCCGGCACCTGTTTAAGTGGATTTCCCAAGACTTGCACTGCTGTCTGAAACCCCAGCTGGCCTCCATTTCCTCCTTCTGTCAGGGTCCCTCTCACCCACCCTTGTTGTATGGCTCCCACTAGGTGTGTGGTGCTGTTGGGCCCCACTCCCCAAGATGGGGCAACCACCAGAGACCAGGTTGTCTGGATGGTGCTGGCCACTGTTGTTATTGTGGCCCTCCTTGCCATTCCCCACAATTTCCGCCTACTTGCCATCAGGTTCCCACTCCAGAATTCCCTTGCCCAGGGGCCCCCAGCCATACCCTGGCCCCTGCAAGCTACCCACACCCCATGAGTTATTCTGGCTGTTGTTCATTGTCCATGGGTTGTTCTCTTGCCCCCATTGCTCCCCCCCGTGGGGTTCCCTTGACCTTGTGAAGACCCAACCGGCATCTCCCCCTGATTCAGTGCATTTGCCCCTTTCTGCCTCGTGGCTGTTGTCCCCGCTCCGGCTCACTGGGGGCCTGCTCAGCAGATGGCAGTCTATTCACTACAACTACTGCTGGTGGGTGAGCTGTAATGGCTCCTCTCCTTTCTGCCTTTTTGCTTTTCTTTGCTGGGGGAAATGCCGCCCTGGGGGCCACATTGGACCTTCTTGGCCTCTCTCCCGCTCTTCCCTCCTCTCGCAATGTCCCGCAATGCCCCTCTCCTTGGCCCACACCCGTCCATGCCGCCGCCTTAACCGTCTCCCTAGCCCCCTTCCTTTCCTGTGTCTCCCCACCAGTGACAGATCTTCAGATAAAAAACACTTGTGATGTTGGCTGGTCGACGCCCGGATCCGAACGGCATGAGTACAGCGGCGCGAAATCCTTCCAGGGTAACGCAGAGAACTGTGCATCTTTTCACCCCCTTTTATGGGACATTTTGCACCACTGCACCCCCTACCAAGCCCCAGCCTGCGAGACCTGCATAGCTCCCTGTCATGGAACCGGTTCCATCTGGAGCCACCTGACTCCAGTCCGCTCAGCCCCTCCCATACCCCCAGCCCGCCCATCCCGGCATCCCTGCGAGGGCGGGTACTTGCCTTTCATTAGTGGTTAACAAAGAATGTTGGACCCCACATTTAGAGGTGGGAGGCAAATCTGAGTTCCACTCATTTACTGCCATGCTGCACTCACACTACGTTTACTGCAGCCCTAGCATAACAAAGGCCTCATTCATTCACCTTCAGAGGCTAATTTCGAGATTTTCGATTTCTTTTAGTAAAAAAGCAGTGAACGAGGGGACAAACAAATAATATCAAACACCATGCATAGCTTTTCTTTTTTTAGACACGTTGGCCAAACCCTGTACTGAAGAAGCTCGTTCTTGTGTCAGTGAAATTACAAATGCAGCTCGTCACCCTCTCTCTCAGTGCATTCCAACGTTTGATATGAGCAGATTTCGGACATCCTCTCCGCACAAATGTTGACCCCACAGCGTATGTTAAGAATGCAATAGTGCCAGAGAGGAGAGCCCACTGATCCGCCATTTACATTTTAAGTGAATCTGGTGTATGACAGACCTAATCTGCATACGCCATTCCACTTGATCAGCGAGCAAGAGACTGACAAACTAAGCCGGCGGTTTATTTCTTTTTCATGTGGTCAAGGGCAATTGTTCAGCGCATCCTGCAGTTGCGCCATCCTCTTTTAAAACACTGCCGACTGGAGTTGCGAGCAGCTTTACATGAACTCATTATTTGAGAAATTATTCATCGAAGTATAATTGTGAGAGGGCTGGGGCATTTTCCCCATGTGGTCTGCAATTATCACGTTGGCAACCATGGTCTTATCAGCCTGCCTGCAAATTATATTCACAACCCCTCACAAGTTCAAGTACTCGTTTCAGAAAAATTACTGATGCCACCTTTTTTTCCTCTTAACCGAAAGTCCTCAGAGAACAGAAACAAGAATTTCAAGGAAAAAGTGTCCTGTTGTATTATTAAATCGAAAACGTGTTAAAATCTCCAATTAATACTTTTTTTTCAGACAAACGATATTATGTGCAGTTGTGACCTAAAGAAGGAAACTCCTCTCCAACTGACCATTATGCAGGTTCCAAAAGTAGTTCCTGCTTTTTATCCTCCTTTATAATAAAAACATGCTTCACATGTTACAGTATTTCCAAAATGGATATGACAGGAGACTTCAATCAAAGTAAATATTTTCCTCACAATAGTCATCATAGTTAATACAACTTCAAAATGTATTGTATTTTAATAGTCATTCGAGAAATTGATTTAAGATTTCACAATTTTGTAATTGTTTTTTCCTTGACCATTTTCAGAAGTAGAAGAACTGCAGAAGATGGTTGTCATTCTGCAGAGATACACCCTCATTACGAGTTTGTCGGTAAGTGGTAAAGTTGGTGGTAACTCCTTTACCGCCAACTTTACCACAACAGCAAATTACGGGTTTGGGCCTGGAAATCCTGGAGGTAAATCCTCCAAATCACTGCTGAAAAATCGGCAGAATTGGCTGAATTACCGCAGTGGAACTTCTGCTGTGGTAATTCAGGAAAAAAAAAACCTTTGGTCCTCATTCTAAGTTTGCTGGGCTGGAAACAATGGTAAGCTTACCCGCACTATTGTTTCTGGACCAGCAAACTATGGGTTTGGCTGCCGGAGCCGCTGTGCCTGAGAGGTCTGTCCCTGCCGGGCACATCGTTCACGGCAGGCAGAGCCGTCACAGAAGCACCAGCAACGTTAACAACAGTGCCAGTGCTTCCATGTACCCACTCCTATAGATTCCTATGGAATAGCCTGGGGTCACCGGAAAGATAGGTGCCTGTAATTTTTTATGGGTCTGGTGACAACCCGCTTGTAGCATTGGCACGGTTAACGCCGAACCCGTAATGAGGCCTATTGAGTCCAATGGACTCCAATTATATCAGGAATTATACCACCACAACCACATGTCATTCGGCGGAAATTCCGCTGGACAAAGTGACAGTAACAGAAATTCATTTGGTGGTATTCTGGTGGATTTACCGCCGGATACAGCCCAACTTGTAATGAAGCCCTAAATGTCCTGCTACAAGACATTTAAAATTGCATTTGTGAGGTGTGCAGAAGAAGAGTCCCAAACATCCCTACATTGAGCCTGCTGGGTAACAAGTGTTAGAGAAGATGGAAGGGGAAGTAATACTATATGTTTTGTTAGACCCTACAGGTATATTTAGTGTGTTTCAGGGATAGTACAAGGCAACTCTGTCTATTTATGCAGTAATGAAGGGTTTAGATAGAGGCGCACACCTATAGTAAGTAAGATTAGTAAAGAGATTCGAGGATTATGTTGTATAAACTTTTAGGTGCGGGGGGGAAAAACTGAGGTCATGGCACAAGACCCCGACAATAAACAGTAAACAGAAAGAGGATTCAACTTGGGAACCCTCCCGTCCCCTGCACACTTTCAAATGTTTGGATTAATCCAATACAGTTGTTTAAACTGCGTTATATGCATTGTACATACATTTGTTTCTAACACATATGGTCAGACACAGGAGTGTGAGATAAAAAAATATATATCTTTATAGTCAGGCTGTATTATTTTCAGCAAGAATTATAGTTCAGACAAAGATTATTTACAGTGCATAGATAAAGCTCAAATTGAAGAAAAATGGAGTCCAAATTGATTAGCGACGCGTTTCGAGGAAGTTCTCCTCTTCTTCATAAGGCCACACTTGGACTCTTAATGTAAAAGGAAAGCATAAATTCAGTAAAGAAAATTTTGTAAGCACAATGCATAGACTGTTCATGTCATATTAAATGTATACAGTTAAAAAATAAATGGCATTAATTGTATTTAGAACATTAATCTGTCCCTAAAAAATAGGGAATTGAAACAATGTAACATGTTCTAATATGCATTGTAATTCATGCAACATTATAAGATTAACTAGGTTGCCCCTGCTCGAGAGAGGGGCTGAAGGTCTACTGAAGCATCTTTTCCTGCAAAATTAACTGTATAACGTCCATCATGCTGTAATTTAGTAGAGTACTACCTCTAATGGGATCTAACACGTGGATGGTGAAACATAAGCTAAAGAAAATTAAATATGTAGGTAAAACAACACACAGATAATTCTTAGGTTATATCAATCTAATATGGAAGAAATACAAAGATCGTTACCTCTGTGAGTAGAAAATGCCGGAAACAGAGAACCGGACGGAGCGGTGAAAATAGATAGACAGTCTTCGTACATCAGTTAGTTCCTTAAAACATGGCTAATTCCCAAAAAGATACCAGAAATCTAAAGAAAACAAAGCCTGATCAATGCCAAGCTCAATGTTCAAACGTAACAGTCATAGGTGTGAGATAAAAAAAATTTGAGTAACATACCTAACCAAAATATGGAGGGCGGAAAATAATCAATACAGCGGCCCACATAAGGATGTAGAACTTAAGTTTCCCGCCGTCACTACAGAGGTGCCTCAGTATGTGGGAATTCTGTCATACGAATAGCCAAACTGAACAGGAATGAAGTCCTGATTAGTATAATATACCTAGCAATCTAATATGAAGTAATGGAAACATAATATGATGTTTAATCAAGGCAAAAAATGTAAAGAATTACCGTGGTAAGAATGTGCAAATGGCACAATTCTCAAAGCTGATGTGCAACTGATGTCAAGATTGTGTGGCCGGTCAACAGCTGAAGAATCCGGCAGTAATAGGTCAGTTAGAGTATCAACTAAAGAAAGTGTAAGGAAAACAGAAAAAAAAGAATCATGAGACTAAGGAACTATTTCCCTGTTCCCTAGATAGATAAATGCACATGCATTCACGCTTACCTGGAGCATAGGGGGGCAATCCTGAACAGAGTCTGTTCAGCCGAGTGGCTTGTTGTTCACAAACCATGGAGACTACATGTGACCATGGAGATAAATAGAGGACTGAAGTAATAGGTAAAGAAAAAGGACTAAGAAGTAAATGGGCCTCAAGGTCGGCCATCTTGGAACGAGGTTATATTGTAATGAAGGTGTAGATCTCTAGGCATTCAATGACAAGAAGTAACTTAAATCGGGAAGCGTAAAGGTGCGTAACTAAATAAATTAAAAGGAAAAAATTCATACAGTACAGAAACCTATTGTGCGATGTAAATCGGACATTACAAATACTAGTCCGCACATCGTAGAACGGGGAGAGGAAAGTTGAGAAAAATAGTGTACCATGTGAAATAGAGTCGAAATTAGCAATGACAAAGGGTCTTGAATCGAACGAAACGCTCGGATCTTAAAAGGGAAAAAAATAGCACGGAAAAAATGAATATAATGTTCAGATTATCTGGCTAAGGTCATTTAATGACCATGTGTAACCTATCAGTTCAAAATAGGTGGATCACATGGATTCACATTATGTAGGAAGAGGGAAAAAAACCTTAAATCTCTCTCTCATTGCATGGACAACCTAGTGCAATATAGCAATCTCAATGGGGTAAATGCATTTATTTTACAAAAGATCAAAATTAAATGTGATAAGTATAACAGAATGACAAAAAATGAAAATTAAGAATAAGAACAATTTTTACACTGTGTTTACAGGCAATTATTTTTATGGCAACCATCTACTAGTCTCAACAAAGTAGTGCCTTAGATCACAGTCAGACACAGGAATAGCGATGTGACTCTCAATTTTATGTTGAAGATCAATCATTCCTTATTGTCAAATTCAAATCACAGAAAACAGTTCAATGTGAAATCTTCATTTAGACCCCAGGGCTGTAAAGAGCTTAACTTATCAATCCAGTAAGCTTCTCTTTGTAGTAAGAGTGACTGATAGTCACCTCCTCTTGTAGGTCGTTTAACAACTTCTAGCACCTGGTATTTTAGTTGGGCAATTGTATGTTTTTGCATGTTGAAGTGGCGAGCTACCGGTGAGTATTGATTATTACATCTTATGTTCGACTTGTGTTCAGACAGTCTTGATTTAACAGGTCTTTTGGTCTGTCCTACATACACTTTGCCACAAGGGCACTTCAACATATATATGACACCTGATGTCAGACACGTAGAATAGTCTCTTAATTTGATTTTTTGACCATTCCTGGGGTGAGTCACTACATTACCTTTGATTGTGTTATTACAGTGTATACATCCTAAACAGGGGAAGGTGCCTAGTTTTTTGGTAGCTAGGAGAAGTTGTTTCTCCTTTGGTACTCTTTCAGCTTTCACCAGCTTGTCTCTTATATTTTTACCCCTTTTAAAACACATCATTGGTGGTGTGGGGAACAATTCCAATAGAGTTTGATCATTATGAAGAATATTCCAATGTTTCTTTATACTTTTTGTGATCTGAAAACTCTGTCTTGAGAATTTTGATATGTATAAAAGTGGGGTGTCTTTAACCTCCGATTTAGGTTTCAGTAAATCTGTACGGGGGATCTCTGAAGCTCTGTCTTTGGCAATTTCCAAAATTTCTGGTGGATAGCCTCTGTTCTGAAATTTACTAACAAGATTTGTGCATTCCTTATCTAGAACTTCTGGGTCCGAAATTATTCTTTTCAGGCGTAATATTTGACTATATGGTAGACTTTGGAGCATCGCCCTCGGGTGGAAGCTGGAATAGTGAAGCAGATTGTTTACATCAGTCGGTTTGTGGTATATAGACGTAGCTATCTTATTGTTAACAATACTTAAGTTAACGTCAAGAAAATGTAAATAAGGGTTACCAATCTCAATAGTAAATTTAATCCTAGGATGCACTAAATTGAGGTATTCAAAAAATTGGTCCAAGTCATCTCGTGTGCCACACCAAATGCAGAAAATGTCATCAATAAACCTCTTCCAGGTTAAAATGTATGCTGCCCATGTGGGATGTTCCAGTACATGCTGACTTTCGAACTGAAACATAAAGGTATTAGCGTACACGGGCGCCATCGATGATCCCATCGAGGTACCCGATGTTTGTAAAAAATATTCGCCCTGATGTCTAAAATAGCTATTGTAGAGGATTAAGTTTAGTAGCTCCAGAATGAATTGAGGATTACCTTTCACACCTGAATTGTTAAGTAACAACCATTCAACAGAATCTATACCTTCACTATGGGGTATTGAGGTATATAAGCTACATACGTCCAGGCTGAATAGTATGCAGTCTTCACTGATAGCTGAAAAGTCTTTAAGTCCATTAAGGAAGTCTGTTGTATCCTTTAGATATGTGGATGATGCCTGTATAAGCGGTTGTAGTAATCTGTCAATGTAGACTGCCAGTGGGTCGAAGATACTTTCTGTCCCAGCAACAATCGGTCTGAGGGGTGGATTTTGTTTATCTTTGTGAATCTTAGGGAGCCCATAAAAGACTGGTGTAATCGGATGGGAATTAGTGAGATATTGATGTGTTTTATCATTAATCCATTCGTTTTCTTTGGCTTTTAACAGAGTATTGTTAATTAGTTCTCTGATTTCTGGTAGCGGGTCCCTATCTAGTATGGCATAGGTGTCTGTATCGCTAAGGAGTTCAATGCATCTTTTGACATAAAAGGATGTATCCATGATTACGATTGCTCCCCCTTTGTCAGCCGGTTTAATCGTAATGTCTTCACTTTTCGCCAATTTATCTATTAGATCTAGTTGGCGGTTTTTGATATTAATGGGTGTTTTTCTTCTATAGTCAATTCTGCTTAAATCTTGTAGGACACTCTTCTCAAATAAATTCAAAATTGAATTTTGTACCTGTGGGTCAAATGTACTCTTGGGACGTATTACCAGTAAATCACTTTCTGGTAGTCTAGATTCCTTTTCAGGTTGCGAGTCAAAGAAAATTTTAAGTCTTAATTTTCGCATCAATCTGTGTAGACAGATTTTTTCTTGAAATAATGAAGTATTACACGTAGGAACAAACGATAATCCTTTGTTCAAAATGTTAAGTTGTTCTATTGAAAGAATCTTGCTGGAGATATTCACCACTAGATTATTGTCCTTTATTTGTTTCTCTTTTTTGTTTGTGGCTTTCTTCCCTCTCCGGGTCTTTCTCTTATGCCTAAAAAAGCCCCCGTTGATGTATAAGGTTCAGCGTCTTTATTAGTTGGAGATGATGACACCCCTGGTCTATTGGTGTCTTCTGTTTGTTCACGTTCACTAGTGCGGTCTGTGGAAGGCCTCTGGATGGGTTCACCAACACTGCTGTCGCTACTGTTACCTGAGTTTGCGAAGTTAGAGTCTTGTTGGGTATTACGATTAAAATTTCGCTGTCGGTAATATTCTTGCCAATTGTATACTATATCATTGAGATAGTCAAAGGTGTCTCTTTTAAATTTTCTCAATTTCCTCTGTTCAATTTCAGTCTTATAGTTTGCCAATTTCAGGTTGATATCCTCTAGTATCTCAGAGAGATCTTTTGCCGATTTAAATTTAGATATTTGGTCTTGGAGAGTTTTAATTTCAGAATCAATAGTTACAAGGGATTTTGACAGCTCCTCAATAGTTAGTAGTATAAGGTCCAAAGAACACTTATTCAAGATCTGGTCCCATTTTTGTACAAATATCTTATTTTCACTACAAAGTGTTGGTCTTAGGTATACCCTCAGACCTCTGGGAATTTTCTTAGCTTTATAATATTCCACTAGTGTGCTAGCATGTAATTTTTGGGAGATCTCACGTCTAATGAGTTTTTCTAGTTTCTGAATAGTTTTTTCGGGGTTGTCTTCACTTTGTAAAGTTTTTTCAGTATCTTTGATGAGACCTAAGATACGGGTTGCTTCTTCTGCACTGAAAGCTAGTGTTGTGGCGTGCTTGTCGGTTAGCTCATTTAACCTTGAGAAGGACATTCTAAAGTTAAGTAGTTAGTTGAGTTAAATGTGGGTGCACCCTATGATTTGTGCCACACTAGATGACTAGTGAACAAAATAGCGAAGGGTTTAGATAGAGGCGCACACCTATAGTAAGTAAGATTAGTAAAGAGATTCGAGGATTATGTTGTATAAACTTTTAGGTGCGGGGGGGAAAAACTGAGGTCATGGCACAAGACCCCGACAATAAACAGTAAACAGAAAGAGGATTCAACTTGGGAACCCTCCCGTCCCCTGCACACTTTCAAATGTTTGGATTAATCCAATACAGTTGTTTAAACTGCGTTATATGCATTGTACATACATTTGTTTCTAACACATATGGTCAGACACAGGAGTGTGAGATAAAAAAATATATATCTTTATAGTCAGGCTGTATTATTTTCAGCAAGAATTATAGTTCAGACAAAGATTATTTACAGTGCATAGAAACAGTATCAATAGATAAAGCTCAAATTGAAGAAAAATGGAGTCCAAATTGATTAGCGACGCGTTTCGAGGAAGTTCTCCTCTTCTTCATAAGGCCACACTTGGACTCTTAATGTAAAAGGAAAGCATAAATTCAGTAAAGAAAATTTTGTAAGCACAATGCATAGACTGTTCATGTCATATTAAATGTATACAGTTAAAAAATAAATGGCATTAATTGTATTTAGAACATTAATCTGTCCCTAAAAAATAGGGAATTGAAACAATGTAACATGTTCTAATATGCATTGTAATTCATGCAACATTATAAGATTAACTAGGTTGCCCCTGCTCGAGAGAGGGGCTGAAGGTCTACTGAAGCATCTTTTCCTGCAAAATTAACTGTATAACGTCCATCATGCTGTAATTTAGTAGAGTACTACCTCTAATGGGATCTAACACGTGGATGGTGAAACATAAGCTAAAGAAAATTAAATATGTAGGTAAAACAACACACAGATAATTCTTAGGTTATATCAATCTAATATGGAAGAAATACAAAGATCGTTACCTCTGTGAGTAGAAAATGCCGGAAACAGAGAACCGGACGGAGCGGTGAAAATAGATAGACAGTCTTCGTACATCAGTTAGTTCCTTAAAACATGGCTAATTCCCAAAAAGATACCAGAAATCTAAAGAAAACAAAGCCTGATCAATGCCAAGCTCAATGTTCAAACGTAACAGTCATAGGTGTGAGATAAAAAAAATTTGAGTAACATACCTAACCAAAATATGGAGGGCGGAAAATAATCAATACAGCGGCCCACATAAGGATGTAGAACTTAAGTTTCCCGCCGTCACTACAGAGGTGCCTCAGTATGTGGGAATTCTGTCATACGAATAGCCAAACTGAACAGGAATGAAGTCCTGATTAGTATAATATACCTAGCAATCTAATATGAAGTAATGGAAACATAATATGATGTTTAATCAAGGCAAAAAATGTAAAGAATTACCGTGGTAAGAATGTGCAAATGGCACAATTCTCAAAGCTGATGTGCAACTGATGTCAAGATTGTGTGGCCGGTCAACAGCTGAAGAATCCGGCAGTAATAGGTCAGTTAGAGTATCAACTAAAGAAAGTGTAAGGAAAACAGAAAAAAAAGAATCATGAGACTAAGGAACTATTTCCCTGTTCCCTAGATAGATAAATGCACATGCATTCACGCTTACCTGGAGCATAGGGGGGCAATCCTGAACAGAGTCTGTTCAGCCGAGTGGCTTGTTGTTCACAAACCATGGAGACTACATGTGACCATGGAGATAAATAGAGGACTGAAGTAATAGGTAAAGAAAAAGGACTAAGAAGTAAATGGGCCTCAAGGTCGGCCATCTTGGAACGAGGTTATATTGTAATGAAGGTGTAGATCTCTAGGCATTCAATGACAAGAAGTAACTTAAATCGGGAAGCGTAAAGGTGCGTAACTAAATAAATTAAAAGGAAAAAATTCATACAGTACAGAAACCTATTGTGCGATGTAAATCGGACATTACAAATACTAGTCCGCACATCGTAGAACGGGGAGAGGAAAGTTGAGAAAAATAGTGTACCATGTGAAATAGAGTCGAAATTAGCAATGACAAAGGGTCTTGAATCGAACGAAACGCTCGGATCTTAAAAGGGAAAAAAATAGCACGGAAAAAATGAATATAATGTTCAGATTATCTGGCTAAGGTCATTTAATGACCATGTGTAACCTATCAGTTCAAAATAGGTGGATCACATGGATTCACATTATGTAGGAAGAGGGAAAAAAACCTTAAATCTCTCTCTCATTGCATGGACAACCTAGTGCAATATAGCAATCTCAATGGGGTAAATGCATTTATTTTACAAAAGATCAAAATTAAATGTGATAAGTATAACAGAATGACAAAAAATGAAAATTAAGAATAAGAACAATTTTTACACTGTGTTTACAGGCAATTATTTTTATGGCAACCATCTACTAGTCTCAACAAAGTAGTGCCTTAGATCACAGTCAGACACAGGAATAGCGATGTGACTCTCAATTTTATGTTGAAGATCAATCATTCCTTATTGTCAAATTCAAATCACAGAAAACAGTTCAATGTGAAATCTTCATTTAGACCCCAGGGCTGTAAAGAGCTTAACTTATCAATCCAGTAAGCTTCTCTTTGTAGTAAGAGTGACTGATAGTCACCTCCTCTTGTAGGTCGTTTAACAACTTCTAGCACCTGGTATTTTAGTTGGGCAATTGTATGTTTTTGCATGTTGAAGTGGCGAGCTACCGGTGAGTATTGATTATTACATCTTATGTTCGACTTGTGTTCAGACAGTCTTGATTTAACAGGTCTTTTGGTCTGTCCTACATACACTTTGCCACAAGGGCACTTCAACATATATATGACACCTGATGTCAGACACGTAGAATAGTCTCTTAATTTGATTTTTTGACCATTCCTGGGGTGAGTCACTACATTACCTTTGATTGTGTTATTACAGTGTATACATCCTAAACAGGGGAAGGTGCCTAGTTTTTTGGTAGCTAGGAGAAGTTGTTTCTCCTTTGGTACTCTTTCAGCTTTCACCAGCTTGTCTCTTATATTTTTACCCCTTTTAAAACACATCATTGGTGGTGTGGGGAACAATTCCAATAGAGTTTGATCATTATGAAGAATATTCCAATGTTTCTTTATACTTTTTGTGATCTGAAAACTCTGTCTTGAGAATTTTGATATGTATAAAAGTGGGGTGTCTTTAACCTCCGATTTAGGTTTCAGTAAATCTGTACGGGGGATCTCTGAAGCTCTGGCAAACTATAAGACTGAAATTGAACAGAGGAAACTGAGAAAATTTAAAAGAGACACCTTTGACTATCTCAATGATATAGTATACAATTGGCAAGAATATTACCGACAGCGAAATTTTAATCGTAATAACCAACAAGACTCTAACTTCGCAAACTCAGGTAACAGTAGCGACAGCAGTGTTGGTGAACCCATCCAGAGGCCTTCCACAGACCGCACTAGTGAACGTGAACAAACAGAAGACACCAATAGACCAGGGGTGTCATCATCTCCAACTAATAAAGACGCTGAACCTTATACATCAACGGGGGCTTTTTTAGGCATAAGAGAAAGACCCGGAGAGGGAAGAAAGCCACAAACAAAAAAGAGAAACAAATAAAGGACAATAATCTAGTGGTGAATATCTCCAGCAAGATTCTTTCAATAGAACAACTTAACATTTTGAACAAAGGATTATCGTTTGTTCCTACGTGTAATACTTCATTATTTCAAGAAAAAATCTGTCTACACAGATTGATGCGAAAATTAAGACTTAAAATTTTCTTTGACTCGCAACCTGAAAAGGAATCTAGACTACCAGAAAGTGATTTACTGGTAATACGTCCCAAGAGTACATTTGACCCACAGGTACAAAATTCAATTTTGAATTTATTTGAGAAGAGTGTCCTACAAGATTTAAGCAGAATTGACTATAGAAGAAAAACACCCATTAATATCAAAAACCGCCAACTAGATCTAATAGATAAATTGGCGAAAAGTGAAGACATTACGATTAAACCGGCTGACAAAGGGGGAGCAATCGTAATCATGGATACATCCTTTTATGTCAAAAGATGCATTGAACTCCTTAGCGATACAGACACCTATGCCATACTAGATAGGGACCCGCTACCAGAAATCAGAGAACTAATTAACAATACTCTGTTAAAAGCCAAAGAAAACGAATGGATTAATGATAAAACACATCAATATCTCACTAATTCCCATCCGATTACACCAGTCTTTTATGGGCTCCCTAAGATTCACAAAGATAAACAAAATCCACCCCTCAGACCGATTGTTGCTGGGACAGAAAGTATCTTCGACCCACTGGCAGTCTACATTGACAGATTACTACAACCGCTTATACAGGCATCATCCACATATCTAAAGGATACAACAGACTTCCTTAATGGACTTAAAGACTTTTCAGCTATCAGTGAAGACTGCATACTATTCAGCCTGGACGTATGTAGCTTATATACCTCAATACCCCATAGTGAAGGTATAGATTCTGTTGAATGGTTGTTACTTAACAATTCAGGTGTGAAAGGTAATCCTCAATTCATTCTGGAGCTACTAAACTTAATCCTCTACAATAGCTATTTTAGACATCAGGGCGAATATTTTTTACAAACATCGGGTACCTCGATGGGATCATCGATGGCGCCCGTGTACGCTAATACCTTTATGTTTCAGTTCGAAAGTCAGCATGTACTGGAACATCCCACATGGGCAGCATACATTTTAACCTGGAAGAGGTTTATTGATGACATTTTCTGCATTTGGTGTGGCACACGAGATGACTTGGACCAATTTTTTGAATACCTCAATTTAGTGCATCCTAGGATTAAATTTACTATTGAGATTGGTAACCCTTATTTACATTTTCTTGACGTTAACTTAAGTATTGTTAACAATAAGATAGCTACGTCTATATACCACAAACCGACTGATGTAAACAATCTGCTTCACTATTCCAGCTTCCACCCGAGGGCGATGCTCCAAAGTCTACCATATAGTCAAATATTACGCCTGAAAAGAATAATTTCGGACCCAGAAGTTCTAGATAAGGAATGCACAAATCTTGTTAGTAAATTTCAGAACAGAGGCTATCCACCAGAAATTTTGGAAATTGCCAAAGACAGAGCTTCAGAGATCCCCCGTACAGATTTACTGAAACCTAAATCGGAGGTTAAAGACACCCCACTTTTATACATATCAAAATTCTCAAGACAGAGTTTTCAGATCACAAAAAGTATAAAGAAACATTGGAATATTCTTCATAATGATCAAACTCTATTGGAATTGTTCCCCACACCACCAATGATGTGTTTTAAAAGGGGTAAAAATATAAGAGACAAGCTGGTGAAAGCTGAAAGAGTACCAAAGGAGAAACAACTTCTCCTAGCTACCAAAAAACTAGGCACCTTCCCCTGTTTAGGATGTATACACTGTAATAACACAATCAAAGGTAATGTAGTGACTCACCCCAGGAATGGTCAAAAAATCAAATTAAGAGACTATTCTACGTGTCTGACATCAGGTGTCATATATATGTTGAAGTGCCCTTGTGGCAAAGTGTATGTAGGACAGACCAAAAGACCTGTTAAATCAAGACTGTCTGAACACAAGTCGAACATAAGATGTAATAATCAATACTCACCGGTAGCTCGCCACTTCAACATGCAAAAACATACAATTGCCCAACTAAAATACCAGGTGCTAGAAGTTGTTAAACGACCTACAAGAGGAGGTGACTATCAGTCACTCTTACTACAAAGAGAAGCTTACTGGATTGATAAGTTAAGCTCTTTACAGCCCTGGGGTCTAAATGAAGATTTCACATTGAACTGTTTTCTGTGATTTGAATTTGACAATAAGGAATGATTGATCTTCAACATAAAATTGAGAGTCACATCGCTATTCCTGTGTCTGACTGTGATCTAAGGCACTACTTTGTTGAGACTAGTAGATGGTTGCCATAAAAATAATTGCCTGTAAACACAGTGTAAAAATTGTTCTTATTCTTAATTTTCATTTTTTGTCATTCTGTTATACTTATCACATTTAATTTTGATCTTTTGTAAAATAAATGCATTTACCCCATTGAGATTGCTATATTGCACTAGGTTGTCCATGCAATGAGAGAGAGATTTAAGGTTTTTTTCCCTCTTCCTACATAATGTGAATCCATGTGATCCACCTATTTTGAACTGATAGGTTACACATGGTCATTAAATGACCTTAGCCAGATAATCTGAACATTATATTCATTTTTTCCGTGCTATTTTTTTCCCTTTTAAGATCCGAGCGTTTCGTTCGATTCAAGACCCTTTGTCATTGCTAATTTCGACTCTATTTCACATGGTACACTATTTTTCTCAACTTTCCTCTCCCCGTTCTACGATGTGCGGACTAGTATTTGTAATGTCCGATTTACATCGCACAATAGGTTTCTGTACTGTATGAATTTTTTCCTTTTAATTTATTTAGTTACGCACCTTTACGCTTCCCGATTTAAGTTACTTCTTGTCATTGAATGCCTAGAGATCTACACCTTCATTACAATATAACCTCGTTCCAAGATGGCCGACCTTGAGGCCCATTTACTTCTTAGTCCTTTTTCTTTACCTATTACTTCAGTCCTCTATTTATCTCCATGGTCACATGTAGTCTCCATGGTTTGTGAACAACAAGCCACTCGGCTGAACAGACTCTGTTCAGGATTGCCCCCCTATGCTCCAGGTAAGCGTGAATGCATGTGCATTTATCTATCTAGGGAACAGGGAAATAGTTCCTTAGTCTCATGATTCTTTTTTTTCTGTTTTCCTTACACTTTCTTTAGTTGATACTCTAACTGACCTATTACTGCCGGATTCTTCAGCTGTTGACCGGCCACACAATCTTGACATCAGTTGCACATCAGCTTTGAGAATTGTGCCATTTGCACATTCTTACCACGGTAATTCTTTACATTTTTTGCCTTGATTAAACATCATATTATGTTTCCATTACTTCATATTAGATTGCTAGGTATATTATACTAATCAGGACTTCATTCCTGTTCAGTTTGGCTATTCGTATGACAGAATTCCCACATACTGAGGCACCTCTGTAGTGACGGCGGGAAACTTAAGTTCTACATCCTTATGTGGGCCGCTGTATTGATTATTTTCCGCCCTCCATATTTTGGTTAGGTATGTTACTCAAATTTTTTTTATCTCACACCTATGACTGTTACGTTTGAACATTGAGCTTGGCATTGATCAGGCTTTGTTTTCTTTAGATTTCTGGTATCTTTTTGGGAATTAGCCATGTTTTAAGGAACTAACTGATGTACGAAGACTGTCTATCTATTTTCACCGCTCCGTCCGGTTCTCTGTTTCCGGCATTTTCTACTCACAGAGGTAACGATCTTTGTATTTCTTCCATATTAGATTGATATAACCTAAGAATTATCTGTGTGTTGTTTTACCTACATATTTAATTTTCTTTAGCTTATGTTTCACCATCCACGTGTTAGATCCCATTAGAGGTAGTACTCTACTAAATTACAGCATGATGGACGTTATACAGTTAATTTTGCAGGAAAAGATGCTTCAGTAGACCTTCAGCCCCTCTCTCGAGCAGGGGCAACCTAGTTAATCTTATAATGTTGCATGAATTACAATGCATATTAGAACATGTTACATTGTTTCAATTCCCTATTTTTTAGGGACAGATTAATGTTCTAAATACAATTAATGCCATTTATTTTTTAACTGTATACATTTAATATGACATGAACAGTCTATGCATTGTGCTTACAAAATTTTCTTTACTGAATTTATGCTTTCCTTTTACATTAAGAGTCCAAGTGTGGCCTTATGAAGAAGAGGAGAACTTCCTCGAAACGCGTCGCTAATCAATTTGGACTCCATTTTTCTTCAATTTGAGCTTTATCTATTGATACTGTTTCTATGCACTGTAAATAATCTTTGTCTGAACTATAATTCTTGCTGAAAATAATACAGCCTGACTATAAAGATATATATTTTTTTATCTCACACTCCTGTGTCTGACCATATGTGTTAGAAACAAATGTATGTACAATGCATATAACGCAGTTTAAACAACTGTATTGGATTAATCCAAACATTTGAAAGTGTGCAGGGGACGGGAGGGTTCCCAAGTTGAATCCTCTTTCTGTTTACTGTTTATTGTCGGGGTCTTGTGCCATGACCTCAGTTTTTCCCCCCCGCACCTAAAAGTTTATACAACATAATCCTCGAATCTCTTTACTAATCTTACTTACTATAGGTGTGCGCCTCTATCTAATCCCTTCGCTATTTTGTTCACTAGTCATCTAGTGTGGCACAAATCATAGGGTGCACCCACATTTAACTCAACTAACTACTTAACTTTAGAATGTCCTTCTCAAGGTTAAATGAGCTAACCGACAAGCACGCCACAACACTAGCTTTCAGTGCAGAAGAAGCAACCCGTATCTTAGGTCTCATCAAAGATACTGAAAAAACTTTACAAAGTGAAGACAACCCCGAAAAAACTATTCAGAAACTAGAAAAACTCATTAGACGTGAGATCTCCCAAAAATTACATGCTAGCACACTAGTGGAATATTATAAAGCTAAGAAAATTCCCAGAGGTCTGAGGGTATACCTAAGACCAACACTTTGTAGTGAAAATAAGATATTTGTACAAAAATGGGACCAGATCTTGAATAAGTGTTCTTTGGACCTTATACTACTAACTATTGAGGAGCTGTCAAAATCCCTTGTAACTATTGATTCTGAAATTAAAACTCTCCAAGACCAAATATCTAAATTTAAATCGGCAAAAGATCTCTCTGAGATACTAGAGGATATCAACCTGAAATTGGCAAACTATAAGACTGAAATTGAACAGAGGAAATTGAGAAAATTTAAAAGAGACACCTTTGACTATCTCAATGATATAGTATACAATTGGCAAGAATATTACCGACAGCGAAATTTTAATCGTAATAACCAACAAGACTCTAACTTCGCAAACTCAGGTAACAGTAGCGACAGCAGTGTTGGTGAACCCATCCAGAGGCCTTCCACAGACCGCACTAGTGAACGTGAACAAACAGAAGACACCAATAGACCAGGGGTGTCATCATCTCCAACTAATAAAGACGCTGAACCTTATACATCAACGGGGGCTTTTTTAGGCATAAGAGAAAGACCCGGAGAGGGAAGAAAGCCACAAACAAAAAAGAGAAACAAATAAAGGACAATAATCTAGTGGTGAATATCTCCAGCAAGATTCTTTCAATAGAACAACTTAACATTTTGAACAAAGGATTATCGTTTGTTCCTACGTGTAATACTTCATTATTTCAAGAAAAAATCTGTCTACACAGATTGATGCGAAAATTAAGACTTAAAATTTTCTTTGACTCGCAACCTGAAAAGGAATCTAGACTACCAGAAAGTGATTTACTGGTAATACGTCCCAAGAGTACATTTGACCCACAGGTACAAAATTCAATTTTGAATTTATTTGAGAAGAGTGTCCTACAAGATTTAAGCAGAATTGACTATAGAAGAAAAACACCCATTAATATCAAAAACCGCCAACTAGATCTAATAGATAAATTGGCGAAAAGTGAAGACATTACGATTAAACCGGCTGACAAAGGGGGAGCAATCGTAATCATGGATACATCCTTTTATGTCAAAAGATGCATTGAACTCCTTAGCGATACAGACACCTATGCCATACTAGATAGGGACCCGCTACCAGAAATCAGAGAACTAATTAACAATACTCTGTTAAAAGCCAAAGAAAACGAATGGATTAATGATAAAACACATCAATATCTCACTAATTCCCATCCGATTACACCAGTCTTTTATGGGCTCCCTAAGATTCACAAAGATAAACAAAATCCACCCCTCAGACCGATTGTTGCTGGGACAGAAAGTATCTTCGACCCACTGGCAGTCTACATTGACAGATTACTACAACCGCTTATACAGGCATCATCCACATATCTAAAGGATACAACAGACTTCCTTAATGGACTTAAAGACTTTTCAGCTATCAGTGAAGACTGCATACTATTCAGCCTGGACGTATGTAGCTTATATACCTCAATACCCCATAGTGAAGGTATAGATTCTGTTGAATGGTTGTTACTTAACAATTCAGGTGTGAAAGGTAATCCTCAATTCATTCTGGAGCTACTAAACTTAATCCTCTACAATAGCTATTTTAGACATCAGGGCGAATATTTTTTACAAACATCGGGTACCTCGATGGGATCATCGATGGCGCCCGTGTACGCTAATACCTTTATGTTTCAGTTCGAAAGTCAGCATGTACTGGAACATCCCACATGGGCAGCATACATTTTAACCTGGAAGAGGTTTATTGATGACATTTTCTGCATTTGGTGTGGCACACGAGATGACTTGGACCAATTTTTTGAATACCTCAATTTAGTGCATCCTAGGATTAAATTTACTATTGAGATTGGTAACCCTTATTTACATTTTCTTGACGTTAACTTAAGTATTGTTAACAATAAGATAGCTACGTCTATATACCACAAACCGACTGATGTAAACAATCTGCTTCACTATTCCAGCTTCCACCCGAGGGCGATGCTCCAAAGTCTACCATATAGTCAAATATTACGCCTGAAAAGAATAATTTCGGACCCAGAAGTTCTAGATAAGGAATGCACAAATCTTGTTAGTAAATTTCAGAACAGAGGCTATCCACCAGAAATTTTGGAAATTGCCATAGACAGAGCTTCAGAGATCCCCCGTACAGATTTACTGAAACCTAAATCGGAGGTTAAAGACACCCCACTTTTATACATATCAAAATTCTCAAGACAGAGTTTTCAGATCACAAAAAGTATAAAGAAACATTGGAATATTCTTCATAATGATCAAACTCTATTGGAATTGTTCCCCACACCACCAATGATGTGTTTTAAAAGGGGTAAAAATATAAGAGACAAGCTGGTGAAAGCTGAAAGAGTACCAAAGGAGAAACAACTTCTCCTAGCTACCAAAAAACTAGGCACCTTCCCCTGTTTAGGATGTATACACTGTAATAACACAATCAAAGGTAATGTAGTGACTCACCCCAGGAATGGTCAAAAAATCAAATTAAGAGACTATTCTACGTGTCTGACATCAGGTGTCATATATATGTTGAAGTGCCCTTGTGGCAAAGTGTATGTAGGACAGACCAAAAGACCTGTTAAATCAAGACTGTCTGAACACAAGTCGAACATAAGATGTAATAATCAATACTCACCGGTAGCTCGCCACTTCAACATGCAAAAACATACAATTGCCCAACTAAAATACCAGGTGCTAGAAGTTGTTAAACGACCTACAAGAGGAGGTGACTATCAGTCACTCTTACTACAAAGAGAAGCTTACTGGATTGATAAGTTAAGCTCTTTACAGCCCTGGGGTCTAAATGAAGATTTCACATTGAACTGTTTTCTGTGATTTGAATTTGACAATAAGGAATGATTGATCTTCAACATAAAATTGAGAGTCACATCGCTATTCCTGTGTCTGACTGTGATCTAAGGCACTACTTTGTTGAGACTAGTAGATGGTTGCCATAAAAATAATTGCCTGTAAACACAGTGTAAAAATTGTTCTTATTCTTAATTTTCATTTTTTGTCATTCTGTTATACTTATCACATTTAATTTTGATCTTTTGTAAAATAAATGCATTTACCCCATTGAGATTGCTATATTGCACTAGGTTGTCCATGCAATGAGAGAGAGATTTAAGGTTTTTTTCCCTCTTCCTACATAATGTGAATCCATGTGATCCACCTATTTTGAACTGATAGGTTACACATGGTCATTAAATGACCTTAGCCAGATAATCTGAACATTATATTCATTTTTTCCGTGCTATTTTTTTCCCTTTTAAGATCCGAGCGTTTCGTTCGATTCAAGACCCTTTGTCATTGCTAATTTCGACTCTATTTCACATGGTACACTATTTTTCTCAACTTTCCTCTCCCCGTTCTACGATGTGCGGACTAGTATTTGTAATGTCCGATTTACATCGCACAATAGGTTTCTGTACTGTATGAATTTTTTCCTTTTAATTTATTTAGTTACGCACCTTTACGCTTCCCGATTTAAGTTACTTCTTGTCATTGAATGCCTAGAGATCTACACCTTCATTACAATATAACCTCGTTCCAAGATGGCCGACCTTGAGGCCCATTTACTTCTTAGTCCTTTTTCTTTACCTATTACTTCAGTCCTCTATTTATCTCCATGGTCACATGTAGTCTCCATGGTTTGTGAACAACAAGCCACTCGGCTGAACAGACTCTGTTCAGGATTGCCCCCCTATGCTCCAGGTAAGCGTGAATGCATGTGCATTTATCTATCTAGGGAACAGGGAAATAGTTCCTTAGTCTCATGATTCTTTTTTTTCTGTTTTCCTTACACTTTCTTTAGTTGATACTCTAACTGACCTATTACTGCCGGATTCTTCAGCTGTTGACCGGCCACACAATCTTGACATCAGTTGCACATCAGCTTTGAGAATTGTGCCATTTGCACATTCTTACCACGGTAATTCTTTACATTTTTTGCCTTGATTAAACATCATATTATGTTTCCATTACTTCATATTAGATTGCTAGGTATATTATACTAATCAGGACTTCATTCCTGTTCAGTTTGGCTATTCGTATGACAGAATTCCCACATACTGAGGCACCTCTGTAGTGACGGCGGGAAACTTAAGTTCTACATCCTTATGTGGGCCGCTGTATTGATTATTTTCCGCCCTCCATATTTTGGTTAGGTATGTTACTCAAATTTTTTTTATCTCACACCTATGACTGTTACGTTTGAACATTGAGCTTGGCATTGATCAGGCTTTGTTTTCTTTAGATTTCTGGTATCTTTTTGGGAATTAGCCATGTTTTAAGGAACTAACTGATGTACGAAGACTGTCTATCTATTTTCACCGCTCCGTCCGGTTCTCTGTTTCCGGCATTTTCTACTCACAGAGGTAACGATCTTTGTATTTCTTCCATATTAGATTGATATAACCTAAGAATTATCTGTGTGTTGTTTTACCTACATATTTAATTTTCTTTAGCTTATGTTTCACCATCCACGTGTTAGATCCCATTAGAGGTAGTACTCTACTAAATTACAGCATGATGGACGTTATACAGTTAATTTTGCAGGAAAAGATGCTTCAGTAGACCTTCAGCCCCTCTCTCGAGCAGGGGCAACCTAGTTAATCTTATAATGTTGCATGAATTACAATGCATATTAGAACATGTTACATTGTTTCAATTCCCTATTTTTTAGGGACAGATTAATGTTCTAAATACAATTAATGCCATTTATTTTTTAACTGTATACATTTAATATGACATGAACAGTCTATGCATTGTGCTTACAAAATTTTCTTTACTGAATTTATGCTTTCCTTTTACATTAAGAGTCCAAGTGTGGCCTTATGAAGAAGAGGAGAACTTCCTCGAAACGCGTCGCTAATCAATTTGGACTCCATTTTTCTTCAATTTGAGCTTTATCTATTGATACTGTTTCTATGCACTGTAAATAATCTTTGTCTGAACTATAATTCTTGCTGAAAATAATACAGCCTGACTATAAAGATATATATTTTTTTATCTCACACTCCTGTGTCTGACCATATGTGTTAGAAACAAATGTATGTACAATGCATATAACGCAGTTTAAACAACTGTATTGGATTAATCCAAACATTTGAAAGTGTGCAGGGGACGGGAGGGTTCCCAAGTTGAATCCTCTTTCTGTTTACTATTTATGCAGTAATGGCTGCCAAAGCATGCTGACCCTACCGATAATGGCCCAATAGCCAAAGTCTATAGCAAGAGTGAAGCTTAGGCCTTTAACACGGGTTAACGGCTTTTACCGGCCACTAATATCACCCCACATGAGCAGGGATGATATAATCACCCCACATGAGCAGGGAATTTGAAGGTTGGGAAGTAGTGGAAGGAAGAAAGCATCCTGTTGAAAGGAGCCCGGAACAGCTGGCATGCAACAGAGCTAGCAAAGTTGCAAAAGATTGCATGACAAAGAAAGGGTACCGAGAGCTGTGACTGGACACAATGGAGCAGGGAATGGAGGCATGCACTGGTGATTTTGGCCTGTATTCCCAGCATCCATTTTGTACCCCGGATATGCCAAGGGCTCTGATCTGGGAGATCGTGGTGATAGGTACACTAAGTAAATCTGGTGGCCAAATAAATATGGAGGCAAAGAATAAAATGGGTGGGCTGTTTGCCCCTCAACTGAAAGATGGCTGCTCTTAATCTTTCCCATTTAAAATGGAAAACACATACGCCATCTTTTCCTTAACTAAAACCGAAGGGTTATATTAGGGTTATACTAGGACCACCATTGATTATGGGTGCCAGGGAGTGGATCCCGATAGATAAAAGGAAATGCAGGACATGTATGGCCCCATATGAGGGCATTAGACATGTGCTTATGCAATGTCTGAACCTGCTGCCTCTGTATAAGATCCATTGCAGCAAATTTAGAACCGTGTGGAGAGTATTGCTGGTAACCAATGTTGTGCCTCTATTGTTTCTGCCGAATTGAAAGCCATCACAAACGCTGCATATATGCTTTGGAAAAGGGTCATTACGGAATGGAAAGTTAATTAATTACAGCCCAGAATCCAAGGATTTTCTTATAGGATTGTTTTTTTTATAAATGGATCATTAAATGTTTTATATTCTATTTTATGTATGCAATGAATGATTCTATGGAAGTGTTTTCTTTTTAAATTAGAATTGTATATTGTATATTCGTATTCATCAATAGATTCTATTTTCCAGACATATTTGTGTGCTTAAATGTGCACTTAAAAATGTGTAAAGGTTTAAATGTAACCAAATACACTTAAATAAAAAATAAAGAAATAAATACATTTACACCAGAGCTTGGTCGACATCAGAAATATATATTACTAGCAACAAATACCGTTCTATGAATGGATTCTGTGGACAGACAGACAACACTCATGAATTGTTGAAAATCAATGAACCTGTAGGTTGCTGTTCTGATTCGCTTATTGCTTAATGTGCTTTGCACTCTGAATTAAATTGCACTGAAAATGGGCATTTGTGGCTGTCGAAATATCCCAGAGCAGATGTTGGTGGGAGGCAAGAGTTGGTGTGGTGCTGCATACTGGGACTTACTGTGTTCTCTCCCAACCTGCTGCCTCACCATGGTATGGTGCAGTTTGTTGTGGTGCATTGCGGTGCAAATGTCCAAGAAACCATGCATTCAAGGGTTGAGGACCAATCCTTCTACAAGCACATTGATGTTTCGCCGATTACAGGCAACCGTCTCGTGTGTAAAAATGCTGCAATATGGGGAAATGGGTGGGGTGTCCAAATGTTATGAAGCCAGTCATGTCCGGAGGGTCATAACAGGTAATATTGCAAAATATGGTGCAGATTGGTGAAACGGGATAGAATTGTAAAAATAACAACACTTTGCCAAGCCACAAACCCACAAAAAAAACTGGTGGTTTTGCTGGAATACAGGGAAAGGGGTGCGAAGTCCACATGTCATGTAGCCAGTAATGTCCGAAGGGTCCTAACAGGTAACTATGCAAAATGTGGTGCGGATTGGCAAAACGATGTGGAATGTATACAGAACAATTCATTGCCAAGCCACAAACCCACACATTCATAGTTTTGCTGAAATGCAGCAAAAGGTGTGGGGTGTCTAAATGTCATGTAGCCAGTAATATTTGGATTTCCTAACAGGTAACTATGAAAAATGATTCATAGATTGATGAAACAGTGTGGAATCGCATAGGGAACAATGCTTTGTCAAGCCACAAACCCACAAACACATTTTGACTTGTGCTGAAATCCAGGGAACGGGGTGCGGTATCCAAATGTCATGTAGCCAGTATGTTCCAGAGGGTCCTAACAGGTAACTGTGCCAGATTTGGGGCAGATTGGTGAAACGGTGTGGTATTGTATAAGGAGCAACGCCTCACATTTTCACTTTTATTAATGTAGGTAAGAGTCTGGACCAGGCATGTGAGAAACATGTTTTTGTAGAAGGAAAGGGAGTGTCCACAATGCAGCATTTCCTATTGTTCTTTTCTGCAAGGAAACTAGGAACCAGCAGGGGAAACGCCAAGTAAAATGAGATTTTTCAAAAGAGAGAGGCAGAGAAAGGGAGACAGAGAGAGCGAGAGAGAGCAGTTAGGACTGTATAGGAGCAATCTTCCATAGGCCCCGGCGCATTTGATTAGACAGTGTACAGCACAGGTAGGTAGAGAAATAGCTTTCAAATCAAGTCCCCAGAATTCTGCTTCTAGGGATCTAGTTGTGGACTACATGCAGACACAGGACTTGCACTGTGAACACCGGGAATGGAACATAATGTATTGCCCCAAGGAGGGGGTACAGTTTGACCTTTAAATGGAAGGTTAAGTACCTGCTATTAGGTTTCCTTGATGTAACCCAGGTAGCTCTCATTAAGGACGCTGTGTCTCACGAAACTAAGCTAGACAGAAGGCAGAGAGGTACATTCTGAGGGGGGTCTTGCTGGTGATAGAATTCCAGGGTCAGATTAGAGCTTACTCATAAAATGAGTTGCCCCAGAGTGGTAAATGGAAACACAATCTTTTGATTTTGACAGGATTTTTATAGTTGTGCAATATTGTGCCATCAACATACATTGAAACCCTCTTCACACAATACAGTACCACAACAATAAGCTAACTTCTGAAACAGTAACACATTGAGTAGACAACCTCCATTACATTCAAATGCTGTTGCCGGAAGTCAGAGATGCGAGGCTGTTCAATGAATCCCTTTAGTGGGCTGCAGAAATGTAGAACACATGTGCAAAATTACTTCATTCAAAGCCTATATTCCAGATGTCATATCAATAACGTGAAAACCTTTTTTTTTTTAGAGTTTTTTTTAATTTTATTTTTTTATTGAATTTAGCTGAAATTTAATCAACTTTTTCAATTCATTACAAAATAGAAGGAAAATATTTAGCAAACATATTCAACAGCAAAACAACAAGAAACATTGCATTAATTCGAGACAAAATGAAAAAGAATCTCGAAGTCCATCTAAAGAAGGAAGAACAATACTTAAAATGATCTTAAAACAATAACACACAAATAGATGTCAAAAAGAGAAAGCAATAAAAGCAATAAACTATCTCTAAAACCCACCTATAGTGTTATTCTCTTGAAAAACAATCGACAATTTTTCCATATAGGTTGGGATAAAATTTCTCTCGACATTTCTCTTTGTGTGAGATCTTTGCAATTGATATACATGTTGTAATAAAAAAGAGAAAGAAAATAGTCAAGGTTTATTAGATCAGGTTTTCAAATTTGTCTCTAGTTTCAAGGCTTCCAAAAAATTAACTGTGGCTATTCTGATGCTCATAATGTTAGTGGCTATTATTGCAACCCATCTGTTCTCAGGCTCCATTTGAGCAAAATAGGGGAAGTGGTTGCAAAAATGTAATTGTCTCAGGTACTTGAGTTCTGGGCAGTCAACAATTACATGCTCCAGAGTTTCCTTGATATTATGGTTGTTACAGAATCGACACCAATTGTTCTCATTACTGATCAGTTTTCTACGTGCTTGTACGTCACGAGTCGGCCATAGGTTAAACCGGTAACATAGAATAGCGTTTCTTATTGAAAGAGATAGGGCCTTACAAAGATATAGTTCCATCTCTCTGCATTTTTTGGGCCAAATAAATGAGGATTGAAATCTTTATACTTTAAACAGTTAGCTCTGGTGTCAATCCAGTCCATCATGTAAAGTTTTTTTTTGCTCGGTCTGGATTGAGGACAAGAGTTTCGATTGTAATGTCTGCATTATTCATCACCCTCATGATCTGCTTAGTCCACTGTTTTGGAAATTCATGTGAGGATGACAGCAGATAACTCGATACAATTCCCATTGTGGATTCATTTATAGCAGAAAGCAGACATTTTCGAAAGAGACTGCACAGTCGCCAGTTGTACATGGCCGTTAGGGATGATAACGCTAGCTTATAACGCATCCAGGCACCCGGGGTGCACTGAGGTAAATGAAGCACTGCCCGCCAGAATTTTGCCTCCAATTGATTCAAAACTGTTGATGGGATTATTTTTTGTGTCTCTAGACCATACAGTATAGTAGCTACCACATTTTGGGTCCAAAATATAACAGCCCACTTAATGGAGAATTTACCATACTTAAACAAAATAAATTTTGACTGTGAAATCGCTGATGTTAGTTTTTGTTCAATTTCAGACATTTGAGAGCGAGCAGAAGGAGATCCATCAAAATTAAGACCCAGATAAATGTAATTTGGTACAACCTCAATTGTTGTGTTCTTAATTTTCCACTCTAGCTTGTTTCTCCGTGAACCAGTTGGTGCATACATAATGATTTGAGTTTTTTTGCTGTTAACCAGCAATTTGTTAATGCTAAAGTAGTTGCATAGGGTAGTCAGCAAATTCTGTAATCCAACAGGGGTTTTCGAGATCAGTACAAGGTCGTCGGCAAACCACATTGCTTTCACTTCAACGCTGTTCAATTTCGGTGCATCTGCGATTACATTGTCAAAGATCCATCTTACATCATTAATGAAAAAATTAAAGAGAGCTGAAGCAAGAATACATCCCTGCTTCAGCCCACGTTTTGTTGTTATTGCCGCTGATAACAGGCCTTCGAAATTCAATCTTATATGTACGGTAGTATCTGAATGGAGAGCAAAAATAATATCACTTAACGTGGGTGGACATTCCGCCTTGATGAGTTTATTCATTAGTTTGGATCGAGAGACTGAATCAAAGGCGGAATGTAAATCAACAAAGGCAAAATAAATTGGTTGCTTTGTTATTTGTGCCTGTATTTTAATGGCACTTAAGGTCACTAAATTAACAGCAGTCCCTAAGCCTGCAAAGAACCCCGTTTGCTTTGGATGACGCTGATGCATCTTGGCGGTCCATATGTCAAAATCTCTTAGAACCAAGCGTGAAAATATTTTTCCAGGTGCATCTAACAAAGCAATCGGGCGGTAACATTTGGGGTCCTTGCAGTCTCCTTTTTTATATATTGGAACAATCAAGGAAGAACGCCAGGACTTCAGTATTTTTCTAGATGAAAAAATATAATTGAAAGTATTATTGAGGATAGTGGCCAAATGTTGTGAATTTTCTTTAAACATATAGTTCGAAAGACCATCTGGGCCTGCTGCCCTAGAGGATGATGATTTGTTGATGAAATCCTTAACAATGTCTTCAGAACAGGTTAAATACCAACGTAAGATGGATCTATTTGTATATTTATAGTCACCCATGTTATCATCAGCATAAAGTTCGGAGAAATGTTTAAGCCATTGTGCTTCAGGTACTCCATTAATCTGATGATCTACTTGGGAAGTGGAATTGCATTTGTTTAGTAATGCCCAAACTTGTGCTGATGATTTGTTCTGACATGCTGTCAGAAAAAGCTCACCATCATTCTGGAAAAGATAAGCCTTTCTAGAACGTACCCAATTTCGATATGTGCACTTAGCCACTTTGATTGCGTTCTCTCGCTCTGCCTGCGGCAATTTACGCAAATTTTGCAGATTTCTTCTATGATCAGTTTTCCATTATTGGAGAATCATGTCAAATCCATGTATGTGCATGTTAGATGGTCTGTTGATATTTGGAAGAATGTTTCTGAATGTATCCAGAACATCTGCATACGATTCAAACCCATTTATTTTCTGGCTATTTATAATCGAGTAATTCAATGATATTAATTTATCTTCTGACCATCTAAAACGGTTTTTGGCATTATTGACCACTAGCATTTGTTTGTGCCACTTCTGTGATTTGTCAATTTTTCGGACTAAAGTAGTCCAATTTAGTGTTAGTAAATGATGGTCACTTTTATTATGTTTAATGATTGTGAATTTGTTGGTAGTCATGAAAATGCTATTGTTCAAGAAGACGTAATCAATTATGGATCTAGATTCACCTCTCACCCATGTATGGTTTGGGGGAATGTCTCCCTGAATGGCACCATTGGCAATTCTGAGATTTAAATCATTCATAAACCTAGCCCATCGCTGACCTTCTTTGCTGGTTTTCTTGCCTTCTATCTGAATACACATGAGGTTTAGATCCCCCACCATCAATGTGCCTGAGATGTTGGTATTTTTAGCAATTTCTTCAAAAAGGATTGATAAATCACGATAGAAAGCATAATCTGTGATCCCAACTGGATTACGGCATAAATTGATTAATGCATAAATGTGTGTTGTGTGAGAAATCTTTACTAGTTGCATGAAATTATTCAGAGACAACCAGGCACTGATTTTAAAACCTCTACTCAATTTTACGGCAACCAACAAGCCTGAAGTGGGTTTATCTTTGCCTGATGTCATAGCTGGTAACAAGACAAGATCATGATCATCCCAGACTGGACTTTGCGCCATCCACGTTTCTTGTAATGCCACAATATCAAAGCATTGCAATTGATCATTTGTAGCCCATTTAAGATGTTGGAACCCCCTCGTGTTCCAGCTTGCTAGTAAAAATTCCTCTTTTTTCTCGCTGACCAATGGTTATGATTGGGATTTAGAGGATGAACCCTGCTTCAAGCTGTTATCTCTCGTGCAAAATGGACATAAACAATCTGGCTCCTGTGATGACTTAGTTTTAGCCAGGCTATTTTCGTCCAGGTTGTGCGTTTGTCGAGCATGGTCAAGGGCCAACAAGAATCCCATATTAAAAAGTTCCATTTTAGCTTTCTAAAGCGTATTTCTTACCAGCCCTGATTTGATCCACAAACGCACTATGGACAGATTTCCTTCACAAAGAAATTCGATTTGGTCAAAATCACTTGAGGCGAGATCTTGTAGCGCCTGAATGTCTCCAAAAATATTTAGGACACTCGAACGGCATAGATCATATTTTTCAAATGGTCCATCACGACACTTGAGTATCAGTGTGTGAAAGGCATCAAGTCTTTTTTTTTAGAGTTTCTCTGCTCATTTTGACCATGTTTGGAATTTGAAATATTGTCGACTCTTGATATGGGGCCGCATTATGAATACTGACATGATCAGGATTTCTGTACTCTGGTTCTCAGTAATTTTGCACGCATTTGGACTGTATTTCATTGCCTGCATGACATGTCTCAGCAGATTGTGCATCATTTTTCTGTAAGGGCCGTAAATTGGTGTTCATGGGATTTGCCCTTGGTAATGCCTCGGTTATTCTCCTCTGTATGTAAGAATCCAATGTGGATTTGAGTACGGCCATGCGTTCTTCAAAGCCTGACTCACAATCAACTGTATGGATAGAGTGATTATCTCGACCAGATGAGTCTTCACGCACCTGAATGATTGGATTGGCATTGGTAGGAACAGATTGTTTCAATGGATGAGGATTAGTCGATTTATTTTCAAGTAATGCTACAAGATCATTCAGTGGTTCATACCCTGCTGAAGGACCATGAGCAGAAGGATCTTGTGTCAGTGCAGAATTAATTGAGGATGACATCAGAGTTAAATTCGTGACCACAGACACAGCCTTATTTGGTACAAATGAAGCAGTCCTTCCCTCTGATTCTGTTGGGATGTGGACTACATCATCTGCTTGGGTTGTTTTTGACAGATTATTCACTTGAGGTTGTGAATTTGTTTTCTTTTTCAAGCTTGCTTTTACTACAGGCAATGTTTTTTGGTACAATGTCTTTAGTTTTTTTCCTATCAGTAATTTTCGTTTTTTTTTGTGAAGCTGTTGACCGGACGTTTCACCAGAAATGGTTTGAATATATTGGACATCCTCATTAGGATCCGTTTGCAACGGAGAGTCAATGCTTATCCATGAGTAATTTTTTTTGGCGTCGTCTTCCTCCACACATTTCACAGGACGAATAATCCTGGAAATCATGGGCAGAACCGATGTCAAAGGCTCATGAGACAGAGTCTTGGTGGTCATATAATTGGATTCTAAGATTGTCAAACGCCTGGCCATGTTCGCAAGTACTTCTGCATTCAGAGGGTCACCACATCAAACATCTTTCTCACATGGAACATCTTTTATCCATTCACCAAGTTGATCTATTTTAGCAGATTGAAGCGAGATCTTAGAGTCCATTGCTTCAAATAGCTTATACAGGCTGGCAATGGTGGTGTTTACAGCTCCTAGGGTGATTTCAATAAGTGCTATATTATCAACTGCGTCACTGCTTTGGCCGACTGATCGAGCAGATGACAAACACCATCTGGGAGTTGGCTGTATATAAGAATCATCTATGGCATGTCTAGTTTAGTCCATAGAACACGGGAGGTTGTAATTAGTAACATTTGAACACCTAGAACTTTCAAGATCCCTAACGCTTACATGTAGGGATATAGCACCTGCGGGGGAACCACTCAAGCTTTCATCAGAGACATCCACAACATCCTCACAACTAACACAAACTTCATTTTCACTTATAGTTTCTTCTTGAACTATAGAAAAGGTTCTCTTGCGGTGTGTGATTTTCAGGGGAGTCTGTGCAATCGTTAGAATAGTTTGATCAGAGATGACAGCGCTAGGATTAGCCACTCTAGGGTCAGGGACATCTGCTTTCATGCGTTCAGGTGGTAGTACGGAGGGTAGGGTAAGGGCGCTAGAATTACCCACTCTAGAGTCAGGGACATCTACATTCAAGCTTTCAGATGGCAGTACAGGGGGTAGGGTAGGGGCAACAGACTTTGGTGCCAGTTTGGACTGAGCAGAGGATGGCAATTGATTTTTCTTTTCATAGAATTTACGGATATCTCGATTTTGCAGAGGAGTTTCAGTCACAGGAGTAAGAGTAATGCTTATTTTAGATGTGCGAGTAGCCCGTTGTTATGAATGCACTACGGTTTGGTCCCAAGTATATACTGGGAAGAAACAAAAGACCACTAACCTGGGCTGTGGTATAATGAAACAGGAATCAGAAGTAGACCAGGTGTTTCTAGGAACTTCGTGTGAACCCTTGAAGAGTAATAGGAATTCCCCTGAAGACCCCTCGAAGGGCCTGCTGAGGGCTTGCCCTTCGAGAAACTCTGAGGGAAACCCTTGTGGGGAATAAAACCCTAGAAGAGCTTCTAGTGTACATTGTCTTCCTTAGTTGACCAGGCGAAGAAGGCTCGTCTGGTTATTCTTCTGACAGGTTTAATGATTTGCTTTCGGAACTGAACTGTAGTAAGTGGATAGAAAATAGACACTGTTAATCCTGTGTTAATCCTGATTATCTGCCGGAAAAGATGGAGTCCTGAATAAATGGTTCTAGGATCTTACCATGCGTTTAACATGAAGAGTGCAGAGTGATAAGGATTCTCCGTTAGGTTTAGCAAAAGGTAAGATGGTACTAAAGTAACAGAAAAGGGAACCGAAAGATTAGGATGGAGATTTTAATCCTGAAATATAAGAGTAGAATAGACAAGGGGAAAAGCCTACCCTTTACTTTCAAATCCTTTTGAGCCAGCCTGGAAAGATGAAGTTTGTCTGAAATACTCCAGCAGGGTATCGCTGAAAAGGAGAGATTTTCAGTGAGTAGCGGACCTCCGACAACCGTGAGACTGCCGAAAGGAAAGGATGATAAAACAGAAGAGTACCTGGTGGTTCCCTGGAGGAATGTGTGGGGGAAAGCGTGGACTGTGCCTCCAAGGCACGGGATCTACGCGTGCTCTGGCGTAGACAGATCAGATCCGATTTCGGGAATGAAAATGAAAGGTTCCGTACTGACTCCTAAGATACGAGAGAGGAATCGGGAAAAGGAGGCGTAAGTAAACGAGGAAATAAGATTGAAAGTGAGAGAGATTATCATAGTCCTAACAAGACGAACTTACGAAGCGTATGCTGGTTCCTATGAGAGTAGCAACGCGTCTTCCTTCTGGTGTTGCCGGGCTATAATTGGGTAAACAGGAAGTGATGGAAGAAGGTTGAGAGGCTTCCTGGGAATGAACAACTAGCCTATGCAGTACGCTTGAGTTGTGTACCGCTGCGGCGGCCATCTTGGAATCAGGAACAACTAGACTGCAGCAAGGGTTACTTCTCAGTACAGAAGCGACGGCGATGTTGAAAGTAGGCCAGAAAACGAAATTCGTATTTGTGTTCATCACAGTATGCCCCCTTTTAGACTTGTTCCCTCCCGGTTTAGATGGGTGTTTGAGGTGGACATTTTTCATCAGTCGAGGTGCATGAATTGCTGTCTCAGGTTCCCACGTGTGATCGGCAGGAGAATACCCCTTCCAATCAACTAGATACTGTGACCGACCCCGATGATATCTGGAGTCACAGATTCCTTTGACTTCGTATTCTGGTCCGGAGAAACCCATCTCTGGGGGAGGACGGACCGAGACCACAAGGTGGAAAGTACTTCGATTATCAGGTTTTAGTTGTGATATATGGAAGACAGAATGAATCCGAGACCAGGAGACAGGGAGCCGAAGTTTGTAAGCAGCTGTACCTACTGTCGATAAGACCTGAAAAGGTCCAAAGAATTCAGGAGAGAGTTTTGATGGTACCAAATGTCGAGGGAGAAATCTAGAAGAAAGCCATACCCAGTCCCCTTTTTTGATCACCGGTGCTGGAGTTCTGTGGCGATCCGCAAAATGTTTTCTTTTAGCTTGTGAATTCTGTAACGCAGTCAAGGCTGTGCGATGACCGTGACGTATCTGAAGCATTAAGGAGTCCACATCTGGAAATTTAGTTTCAGATCTTTTCATAGTAGGAAATGATGTGGGATTGAATCCATACGTACAGTGAAAAGGAGTTGTGTTAATGGCAGAATGATATGAGTTATCGTATGTGAATTCGGCCATGGGTAGCAATTCCTTCCAGTTGTCTTGAGCTGCTGATACATAGCTCCGGAGATAGCCTTCCAATGTTTGGTTTAGTCTCTCAGTCTGGCCATTGGATTGAGGGTGATAACCGGAACTGAGAGCCTGAGAAATTCTGAGGTGTGAACAAACAAGCTTCCAATATCGCGAGGTATATTGTGACCCTCTGTCAGAGATGATAGTCTCGGGTAAACCATGTAAGGTGAAGATGTTACTGATAAAGATGCAAGCCATTCGTGCTGCCGATGGTACCCCTACCAGCGGAGTGAAGTGAGCCGTCTTGGTTAGTGTATCGATAGTAACCATTATGGCGGAACAGCCCCCTGAAGGAGGAAGGTCAACGATAAAATCTGTTGATATTATCTGCCAGGGGCGAGAAGGTAATGGCATCGTTACCAATTCCCCAAGAGGTGCTTTTCGAGGGACTTTGGTCTGTAAACAGACAGGGCATGATCTAACGTATTCCTTAACATCCTTCCGGACTGTCGGCCACCAGAAAAAATGTGAGATCAATTCCAGAGTGGACAGGAATCCATGATGTCCCGCTGTCTTTGAAGAGTGGTATATGTCTAGAACCTCTTTCTGGAGAGGTCGAGTGGGAATGAACGCCTTATTTCCATGAAAATAACAATCATCTTCCTTGGTCAACGCCATTTTATCTGCACGTGAAAGTTGATTCTTGGTAATATGTTTGGATTGGGTTTTGAGTCGTGACAGAAAATCTGATGTGGTATATAGTCCCAATGCCATCTGAGGAAATATGGGTTCTGTCTTGAAGAGTTCATTGGGAAGGTGTTCCTTGCGGGAAAGAGCATCAGCTTTCAAATTATCTCGTCCGGGAATAAATGAGAAAGTGATCCTGTATGGTGAAAAGAAATGAGCGCAGCGAGCTTGACAGCTATTACAGGTTTGTGCATATTGGAGAATTCTGAGGTTGTGATGATCAGTCCTGACTTCAACTGGATGTTTAGCCCCTAAGAGTAAATGACGCCATTCCTCAAAAGCTCACTTGATGGCTAGGAGTTCTTTTTCTAGAACAGTATAATTAAGTTCAGGAGGGGCAAGTGTCTTGGACAAATATGCTACAGGGCGTTCTTGGTTGGAATTGTCTAGTTGAAGGAGGACTGCTCCTAGGGCATAATGTGAGGCATCGGTTTTCACAATGAATCTGCGGGATTGGTCTGGTGTTAACAGAATAGGGGCTGAGGTAAACAACTCTTTCAGTTTGTTAAATGCCTGGTCTGTGATCGGGGACCATGTAAACTTCATTCCCTTTTTAAGTAGATTAGTCAAAGGCTGGGTAAATTTTGAGAATTCAGGAATAAACCTTCGATAGAAATTTGCGAATCCAACAAAGCGCTGGATGTCTTTGCCGGAAGTAGGAGTGGACCAATTTTGGACTGCGGAAACCTTTTCAGGGTCCATTGCTATTCCTCTGGCTGAGAGGACATACCCTAGGTAGGTAACCTGAGTTTGATGGAAGGAACATTTCTCTATCTTGCAATACAAATGGTTTTGCTGAAGCCGCCGTAATACCTCTTCCACATGTTTTTGATGTTCTTTGATATTGAAAGAAAATATCAAGATATCATCTAGATAAACAACCATATTGTGAAGTAACAGATCTGCAAAGATGTGATCCATAAATCTCTGGAAAATTGCCGGGGCGTTGGATAGTCCAAAAGGCATCACTCTATATTGAAAATGCCCAAACGGGGTTCGAAATGCCGTTTTCCATTCGTCATCCAGTTTTATTCGGATAAGATGATAAGCTCCTTTTAGATCCAACTTGGTATAAATGTTGGCTCCTTTGACAGCTTCAAGAATGTCAGGTATTAATGGCATTGGGTATTTGTCTGGGACTGTGATTTTATTCAGACCACGGAAGTCTATGCATGGGCGAAGTTCAGCCGAGTTTCTCTTAGAGACAAAGAATAGAGAGGCAGCGGCAGGTGAAGTGGATTCAGTGATCAGTCCATTCTTTAGGTGGATTCTAAGATATTCACGGAGGACCTCTTTTTCGTTATCAGACAAAATATACATTCGTCCAAACGGTAGTGGTTGGTCTGGAACCAGGTCAATAGAACAGTCATCCCTACGGTGAGGGGGTAGTTGGATGTATTCAGAGATAGAGAATACTTCCTGGTATTTGTGATAGATTTCAGGGAGACCAGAAACATGGTTAAGGGAGGTTATCCACCGATTGTTCAAGGGAGCTGGAGCCGAGTCCTCCATCACCCTGTGCTGATCTTTTACACAATGTGTGACGCAGTATTCAGATCCCAGAAAGAAAGATCTAGCTGTCCAGTTAATGTACGGGTTGTGTTTTTTTAACCACGGTAACCCTAAAATAACCAGATGATGAGCTGCCCGAATAATATCCAATGTGAGAATTTCTTGATGGGAAGAGATGGTTATCAAGATTGGATTGGTTTGATCCTTGATGGGTCTGGAAATCAAGGGGCTACCATCCACACTTTCCACTGGAATGGGTTCCAATTTAGTGGATCTAGGAACACCATGTGAAATGGCCCATTGATCATCAATGAAATTTCCGGCCGCTCCGCTGTCCGCTAGTGCCGGTATATTCTGCAGCAAACGGTCTCCAATGGAGAAGGAAACCATGAGTACCTCCATGTGGGTGTTGGTCTGGCTAGTGCAGAAGGAGGAGTATGAAGTTTGTGAGGAACCTTGTTCAGGCATTGGTTCCCGTACCGTGGTTCCCCTTACGGCCGGGCGCTGGCGTTTCCCGAACGCCGAGGTGGTGTAATTGGGCAATCCTGTACGGTGTGGTTATTGGCACCGCAGTACATACATAAACCCAAGGCTCTCCTACGGTTTCTCTCCTCGGGAGTTAAGGGACCTCGAGCCGTTGCACCTAATTGCATCGGTTCTTCATTAGACTGTGGACGAGATGAAGAAGGAGCGAATGTTGTTCGTGTAATCCTTCCCTTTTTTCTCTCTATTACCCTTTCTTTCATACGGTAATCTATTTGCATTACCAATGCGATGAATTCAGTCAGTGTTGTGGGACGTGGGACCCGAGATACCTCGTCTTTGAGGTCTTCAGATAAACCCCTTCTGAATAGTGTGACTTGGGCGTCATCCGACCAGGTGGTTTCGCTTGCCATCTGTTTGATTCTTGTTATATAGGTTAATATGTCTAAACTCTCTGGCTTGAGATCTAGCAGGTGCTCTTGAGAAGCCACTCGGATCTCTTGTCGGCCAAACATGGTACGAATGCTATTGCAAAATGCAATATGGGAGTCTAAAATAGGATTATTGTTGGTGATTAATGGTGTGGCCCAAGCCAATGCTGACCCAGTCATTTGTGAGACCATATATCCCACACGATCTCTGTCAGTATGGAAGTAAACTGCTTTAAATGCAAATTGTACAGTACAGGCATCCAAAAATTCTTTAACTTTATGCGGTTTGCCATCAAACTGCCCTCCAGGTAAGGGTCCTGGAGGAACATCAGAGCAGTGTGGAACACGAGGGGCTGCAGCCTGTTGTGCAGTTTGTTGTTGGAGCTGTTTTAAGGAGTTATTCTCCTGTTTCAGCTGTTGTACTTCAGTAGTGAGGGATTGAACAGCAGCAATCAGCTGTTGGATTTGCTGTTGCTGTTGCTGCTGTTGCGGATCCATGGTTCGTGGTTCTTTATGTTTCAGCCCAGAGTACTAGGAACAAAGAATATAAACGGGCGTTGCTATCTGTTATGAATGCACTACGGTTTTGTCCCAAGTATACACTGGGAAGAAACAAAAGACCACTTACCTGGGCTGTGGTATAATGAAACAGGAATCAGAAGTAGACCTGGTGTGTCTAGAAACTTCGTGTGAACCCTTGAAGAGTAATAGGAATTCCCCTGAGGACCTCTCGAAGGGCCTGCTGAGGGCGTGCCCTTCGAGAAACTCTGAGGGAAACCCTCGTGGGGAATAAAACCCTAGAAGAGCTGCTAGTGTACGTTGTCTTCCTGAGTTGACCAGGCGAAGAAGGCTGGTCTGGTTATTCTTCTGACAGGTTTAATGATTTGCTTTCGGAACTGAACTGTAGTAAGTGGATAGAAAATAGCCACTGTTAATACTGATTATCTGCCGGAAAAGAAGGAGTCCTGAATAAATGGTTCTAGGATCTTACCATGCGTTTAACATGAAGAGTGCGGAGTGATAAGGATTCTCCGTTAGGTTTAGCAAAAGGTAAAATGGTACTAAAGTAACAGAAAAGGGAACCGAAAGATTAGGATGGAGATTTTGATCCTGAAATATAAGAGTAGTATAGACAAGGGGAAAAGCCTACCCTTTACTTTCAAATCCTTTTGAGCCAGCCTGGAAAGATGAAGTTTGTCTGAAATACTCCAGCAGGGTATTGCTGAAAAGGAGAGATTTTCAGTGAGTAGCGGACCTCCGACAACCGTGAGACTGCCGAAAGGAAAGGATGATGAAACAGAACAGTACCTAGTGGTTCCCTGGAGGAACGCGTGGGGGAAGCGTGGACTGTGCCTCCAAGGCACGGGATCTACGCATGCTCTGGCGTAGACAGATCAGATCCGTTTTCGGGAATGAAAATGAAAGGTTCCGTACTGACTCCTAAAATACGAGAGAGGAATCGGGAAAAGGAGGCATAAGTAAACGAGGAAATAAGATTGAAAGTGAGAGAGATTATCGTAGTCCTAACAAGACAAACTAACGAAGCGTATGCTGGTTCCTATGAGAGTAGCAACGCGTCTTCCTTCTGGTGTTGCCGGGCTATAATTGGGTAAACAGGAAGTGATGGAAGAAGGTTGAGAGGCTTCCTGGGAATGAACAACTAGCCTATGCAGTACGCTTGAGTTGGGTACCGCTGCGGCGGCCATCTTGGAATCAGGAACAACTATACTGCAGCAAGGGTTACTTCTCAGTGCAGAAGCGACAGCCATGCTGGAAGTAGGCCGGAAAACGAAATTCGTATTTGTGATCATCACACCCATTTGGGTTTATCACACGATTTAGCCAAAGAATCGGTGACCAGAGACTCACTCATGTTATTTTCATTCACTGTTTGATTTTTTGGATTGGGCATACCAGATTTTAAAGTGTATGCAACACGTGACATTTCAACAGCTAATGGGCCTCATTCCGACCCAGGCGGTAAGGGGTTTACGGCAGCGTAAACAGCGCCGACCCTTACCGCCTGATTCCGAGGTCCCTTAGCGCCATGGAGGATTTAACACCTGCTTTTAGCAGGTGTTAAAATCCATGGCGCTAAGGGACCTTGTTGTTAATTACGCCACCGTAATTTACGGTGGCGTAATTAACGCCTTCCCCACTCCCATTATGCCCTATGGGGCAAAAATGGGAATGGGGAAGGGTAAATGGGGATTGGGGACTTACCGCCCCGCCAACCTCGGAATGGGGCGGTAAGTCCGCCAACCACCATGGCGTAAATGTAGTTTACGCCATGGTGGTAAAGGTACGACCCAGGCGGTAACTTACCGCCTGGGTCGGAATGAGGCCCAATGTCTTTAAGCCTCAACACAACCAAAATAAACAAATAAACACAGTTAAAGGACAACAGAAGAAAGCTCTTAGCTTGTGATATAGTAAAGTAAATGCACGACCAAAATGCTGTCACAAAAACAACAAGGCACTTATGGTGGACCAAGTGAATAGCACCTGGGACTTGCAAGAAAGTGTCAGTAAGTATCACCAGTTCACTTGGCTTACTCAAGGTGCAATAGTGCCTAGAATACACCTGGAGTCACCAAATAATTCAAGACCAAAGTGGCCCAAGCCCCAGCCCCCGCCAGCCGAACAGCCCAACAGCCAACACTACCCAGCACTTCGGATGCTCGTGCAGGATGCGCGTGCACCAGTGCTTTGTAGGGACTGGCTGGGCTGAGGGGGCGGGAGCAGCCTTCGAGGAGGAGCTGGGGGGACAGAGAGAAGCAAATTAGTGGAACTGCGATGAGTACACCTACGCAGCAGGACCCGCGGTAAAACCCGCGGGTCTAACAGTAACAAGCAAAAAAAAAAAAAAAAAAAGGATTTGAAAGTCCAATTACTTTTTTTTTTGTCCGTAGCAGCGAGGCAAAGTTCACAGCGTAGCGGCTATAATCAGCCTTCCTCTTGCTGACTAGAGCTCCGAGTCGGCTCCAAAACACAGAATCACGGCAGAAACCTCCAGGGAACACAGCCCAACAGCCAACACTTCCCAGCACTTCGGAAACCCTTATTAGGTAGTTATGAATATAAGGCTAATAATATATCCAATACTCCAATCGAACTCTTCCACTTAGGGGTAATTCAGTCCGAATTATATGCTATAAAATTGGGGTCTCTCACTAACTCATTAACGCATTTGCTACAACTCAGTTTATTGAGCTAAAATGTACATTAGTCGAAACACACCCGGAATGTTGTATGACATGGTTATACATCACCATGATATTGTCCCACCAATGCAAACAAATGCGTTTGTGCACATAATGTAAACCTTGCAGTTTTAATTCTCTTCAAACCTGACTGGGCCTTTCATTCTTCGATTGTTAATAACAATAGTTCCCTAAAGTGGGTCAGGAGACATAACCCGACCAGTGTTTCCAGCACTTTAAGTGCCTGATTCACAGAAGCACTTTATAATGGCTCAATCCCATTGGAAAACGCTCTATGAAGCAAGCCCAAAATCTTTGTTTGGTATAAGACATCGGATAAGAATGTACTATAGGAGTACCTTGCATAGCAATGATTGTCATCCCAAATAAAGCTTCTCGAAGCTCCCTCTCTGCATAAGTGATGACATCCTGCTGTGAGAATGAACACCACAAACGCTTTGCCTGTGAGCTATCCTTCCTCCCCTTACATGTCAGTGGTGGCCTTGTCACGTTAGTACTTTGGCGTGAGTGGCACACCTGCAAACTGAGGATTGGAGTGTGCCTAGGTTTTTAGAACGCACCATGAGAAAGTCCTGTCCTAACGCAGTGGCAGTGGCATAGATGATGAGAACCAAGGCAACAGGACAGGAACGTATCCATTACTGATGCCCACCCAATAGCCACACACATGCCAAAAATCCAACAACAACACTTTTTCAGAGGCCCATTTGTGGACTCATGTTCTATCACTCATCCTTGACTTAAACTAGATGTCCAGGGATGGCTACTGGGGGGCAGGCTGGCATGTGCTGTTTACACGAAATGGCCTAGCCTACTCTCACTTTTCACGTAGCAGTGTTTTTGTTTTTCTCCATTTTTTTCTAAACCTTCCTTAACATTAATGGGGATGCTAAACTTAGCCCGATGCTCCAAGTGCCAATACGTCATATTATACTTTTTATTATAATAATAATATTATACCTTTCTGTTTTTCTGCTTTATTCGCAGTTGTTTGTGTTAGCTCAGATCCTGCTTATAGCAAACATTGCATCTCATCCACTCTATAGCTATTCCACTGGCTTGTGAGCAAGGGCTCAGCACACATTAAGAGCTGTCATGGTCCCATTACCTCCTTCCTCTCCCCGCCATCCAGGTAACGCAACCATGGGCCATCTTCTCACACCCTTCCTGCTATCAGATCGCCTCGTGCTGTTTACAAGAGAACACTGATCGCAATGTGCTTTCAATGTCTCAGAAAAAGCTCCAGGTAATCCGGAATCCATGCTGTTGGTCATACATCCTTTCTGGTAGGCACTGACTACATCTCATCATGCTAAAGGCACTCCATTGGCTTTTGGTCAAGGACAGAGTCCATGTTAAGAGCTGGCATGGCCAGATTTCTTTCTGTCTTTTCAAAGCGTTGCAACGAATCCAGACAACCGTCAGCCATGAATTATCCGCCCAAAACCTTCTTGCTATTAGATTAGATTTCTGGATACACCAATTTAGAGGCAGAACTCGCCACGTCTAATGTGCGCACTTTGAGACCACCCTCCCACAGAAACTCTGATATAAAGTAGAATTTGCAGATCATCAGAAGTTCTAAACACTCAGCATAGCTTTTGACATACAAATGCAATGATCTTGCATGTACCATCTTATTCACCTCACACCTCACACCCACTAGATCCTCTTGGGCGGATACTAGCCAGAGATAAGTCCTGTTACATGTTGGTCTTTTCAACTGGATTTGTTTTGAATAATATTCTCTCCTATATTTCTTCTTTTTCTCAATTGTTCCAATAAGCCTTCCTTTGCCTTGTTGTTTTTTAATCTACCTAATCGTTTTCTCACCGAAAACTCGAATGTTTGTCAAACAAACCCTCTAATACGCGCTTGAAAGCAGCATACTACACAAGTATGCACTTCAGAAAGCCTTTTATAAATAATTAGGAGTATCCAAGCAGGTTTTGGGGGGAAAACAGAGCACAGCGTATCTTGACTGGTTAAACAATTAAAGAAGCATGGCGATAATAGGACGATTCTTCACCCTACAATATTTGGTCAACAATCCCTATCATTGTGAACATAGGTACCTGCCAGAACTGTCTGAGTTCTTCTTTGTGGTGACAGTTCCCTTCAGGACAGGTTTCTATGAGTCAGAGGGGCACTGCAGCAGATTTGAAAATATGTGGCGGCAAGCAACAGTCCTACAGAAGCGGAACCCCTCCAGGTTAATAGGCAATGGAGTCCACTTAATATGATGTAAGAACATTGACCAAGAACCAGAGGCCACAGAAGAGTGATTGGTCCTCAGCAGATACATTGTATTTATTGGTTGGTGGTTAATACCACACAACACCACACCACACACCACGTTGGCCACATTAGGCCACCAAGCATATAATGTGGAGCCGGAAATATGAGGAAGGGAGGAGGTAACAGAATGTGGCAGCACGTGAGAGAAGACATAGAAAACGGTGGTGTGGGGTGACAAATTAAATGCCTGGTAAAATGAGCACACCTGCGAATATTAGACGCAGCAGAGATCCTGTCTATCCTGTTTGACTAGGCTCAGTTTGGAAAGAGGATGATGGAGTATATATTTTCTCAGAGGAAAGACTTTCAGGAGGAAAATGCATAAGCCATTGGGAGCTCTCTAAACTTCAAAGTTGGCATGCAAGTCTCCAATACCAATCACAAAATATGCAAACTATGCAACATAAGCTGTCAAATCAAACCCATTGAACTAAGTAGCACATTTTCGTAAGTACTACTCTTTAAACAGGTGCGTTTTTAACATACTCTTGAAGTATGCTTTTTCTTATTTAAAAGAAATTCATGTTTTCATTTGAATTTATGATGTGCATTTCAAGCTTTATATACGATGCTGTATAATCGGTAAACAATGTTGCATAATCGGAAGCACAGTTAGGTGCACCTTCTGCGACGGGTGTACCCTATGTGTAGGTATTGTGGTGTGTATATAGTGCGTTACATATGAACCGAATTGTATCTCTATTCATGAACGATTAGCAAAAAAACATTGTTCCAATGAAACTACAATCAATGTTAAACATATGAACAAACAAGGAAACGGAATAGTGGGGAATCTGGCAGACATGGAGGAAAGAAGATGTGAAAAGAACCTCCATTATTAACCCACCACCCACGACACTCCAATGTGCTATGTGACAGTTAAATGAGATTAGGAAATGACCATCTTCGGTCATGAGATTGCTTTACAGGGGAATTTAAAGAAAGGGAAACAGATTAAATTGGGGGATATTTTAGTTTACACTACATCTGAATTAGGAGGTGATACGTTCAATTATCTTTCAAATATCTCATGAAGGTATAATTTCAAATTAGCAGCCATAGCCGAAAGACATGGAAGCCAACCCCATTAAATCGAATCCTCCAGCCTGAAACACCATAGGTAACAATGCATAACACAACACATGATGGCCCCGATGGCTCAGGCTGTCATACAGGTCTCACCCTTAACGCCACCATTATGATTCCAGTTCACCATGCCACCTTAAAACCTCAACTGTCCATTTACAATTGAGCACACCATCCACAGACATGTTAATAGAAGGTATGTTCACTAACAGGGCCTTTCTTTGTAGGGACATGTATTATGCACTTAATTTCTTGATGCTCCGGTCTTGAACACTTTGGGGCCGATTCATAGAATCTGGCTCAGAAAAGGTGCAAGGGCCGCGTGCCGAGAAGGAGTCTGCGCAAGCCGTGGCGCACAGAAATCTTTGTGCTCCACGCATATTCATGGATTTCCCAAGGCATCAGTAGCCGTGGTGCAAGTAACAGCAAGCTGAGTGAGTAACGCCCCAAACACGCCCCCAAGCACAGGCAAAAGCAAGTGAAATGCCTAACACGGCGCAATCCTCCACGCCATCCCGTGGGCCAGCATATATCACGAGAAAACACACCGTGATCCTTGCCTGCACCCCAGTGTAATTGCGCAAAAACACTGCACGATCCCCTCCGCACCACAGTTTAAATGCGCGAAAACCCCTCGCAATCCCTGCTCACACCCCAGCCTAATCGCGTGAAAACACCTCACAATCCCCGGCCGCACCCCATCGTAATCGTGCAAAAACACCCCGCGATCCCTGCCCGCACCCCAGTGTAATCATATGAGAACACTGCACGATTGCCAGCCGCACCACAGCGTAAATGTGAGAAAACACCTTGCAATCCCCGCCTGCAACCCAGTGCAATCGTGCGTAAACACCTCGCAATCCCCAGCCGCGCCACAGCATAATCACGCAAAAACACCCCGTGAACCCCGCCTGCACCCCAGCATAATTGCGCGAAAACACAGCACGATCCCCGGCGGCACACCAGTGTAATCGCATGAAAACACCCTACAAACCCTGGCCGCACCCCATAAAAAATGCGTGCCCTCCCATGCAAGGCCTGGGCCACCACCAGCCAAAAAGCACCCCAACACCTTGCAATCTGCGGAATGCAGCACCCTCCAGTGGGATACCCCAACCACCATCACCCGTGACCCCACCCTTCATCCAGCCCCCTCAACCGGGGATACCCTAGCCCCCATCACCCATGCCCCCACCCTGAGGCAGCACCCTCCACCTAGGACAACCACACCCCAGCACCCTTCACTCGTGACCCCACCCTGAAGGCAGCCCCTTCCAAATGGGATAACGCATCCCTCTTCACCCGTGTCCCCACCCTGCAGGCAGCCCCTTCCACATGGGATACCACAGCCCCCTTCACCTGTTACCCCACCCTGCAGGCAGCCAATTCCACATGGGATACCCCAGCCACTTTCACCCATGACACCACTCAGCAGGCAGCCCCCTCAACCTGGGACACCACCACCCCAGCCCCCTTCAGCCATGACCCCACCCTACAGGCAGCCCCCTCCACCTGGGACACCCACACCCCAGCCACCTTCACCCGTGACCGCACCCTGCAGGCAGCCCCTTCCAAATGGGAAACCCCAGCCCCTTCACCCGTGACCCCCACCCTGCAGACAGCCCCTTCCACATGGCACGCTGCAGCCCCCTTCACCTGTGACCCCACCCTGCAGGAAGCCCCCTCAACCTGGCACACCACCACCCCAGTCCCCTTCACCCGTGACCCCACCCTGCAGGCAGCCCCTTCCACATGGAATAACAAAGCCCCCTTCACCTGTGGCCCCACCCGGTTGCAGCTCCTTCCACATGGGATACCACAGCCCCCTTCACCTGTGACCCCACCCTGCAGGCAGCTCCCTCAACCTGGAACACCACCACCCCAGCCCCCTTCACACATGACCCCATCCTGCAGGCCGCCCCTTCCACATGGGATACCGCAGTCCCCTTCATCCATGACCCCACCCTGCAGGCAGCCCCCTTCAGACAGGACATCACCTGCATGCTGTACGCTGACATAGTGACACATCCTCAGCCCATTGGTGGTGTTTAGTGCACCTTGACTGCCGTGTTGTGACACCACCCTGAATATACACTGGAACATGTATCCTGCAAACCAAAATAAATGCATAAACCTGGCCCACATCCATAAGTGTGGCAGCTGCTCAAACACAATTGCTGTCTGCAACCATCTCGCAACATACACATGTAACAAGTTAATGTTAAAGTGAGGCCCTGCTGACCATATGACAATGTCATGTTAACAATCACCAGGGACAAATGGATGTATACTAATTGACCTTTTCACAATAGACCTCGGAAAATTGGCCTTGGAAGAAATGACCTGATTTAAAAGATCATATAGGACATATATGTGGGGGAAACACCCTGCAACCCCCGACCCAATCCAAAACACCCAGCAACCACCCACCAAATATAAAGGTCAATTGTGCAGAAGGTCAAATAGGACCACCAGAATCAGGTCATTTAGGGCAAAAGGTCAATAGTAAAAGGTCAATTTGGGTAATACCGGGACAAATAGTCCTACAATGACAGAATAAAAACCACCATCAATGTGTGCCACATGAACAAACACTAGCCAGGCGTCTCACAGTCTGAGCTTCAATGAGCTGCTATTCACAGAATAGATGTTCTAATTAACACATCACTGTTTCTCCCATGTCTGAAGGACCTGGCAATCAGGCATATGCATAAGTCAGCCAATGTGTAAATACTAAGAAATGGCAATATTGTATGCCAGTGCAAGAGGTTGACCAACACCAAAGATTATGATAACTGCACAAACACATGCTGGTGAGGGGGAAATAACTACTTATGTATTACACAGCATCAAGCAAATCATGTTCTAATATCCTGAACATGCAACACTCCCACGGTGACCCCACCCAGCTCCCTCACAAACACAGTGAGGGCTAACAAACAGTGATGCTGAAAATGTGAACCGAAATGCCATTTGACCGTGCACACCCAAATTCCCACTTCACACTCCACCACCGGTCAGCCACATGTGTTTACTCACCCCGCAAATAAACCCCAAACATTACACATGCATGTAAGGAACCACACACATGACTAACGATGGTCAGAATCTGGGCTACTAAATGGACTACCAAACCGGCAGAGTGCAAAGATAACTGAGAAACAATGACTGGGAGATAAAAAAAATAAGTTATATTTAACAGTTGTATTTCAATCATACAGTTATAAATGTGTCCATGTAAAAAATATGAAAGTCAAAATGTCCATGTGTATGATACATTTTTACAATAAAAAATACAAACCCATTACTGCATGGTGAACACTAAAACATACACTAATAAAACTATGTACAAAATTAACATGGAGTAATGTCCAAAATCCACTCCAAATAATAAAATAAATAAAAGGAAACCTAGACATAAATAACTATGTACAAAACAATTGAGTAATGTCCAAAAGCTCAAAATAATAAATAAAATGTATGGAAACTTAGATCTAAAAAACTATGTACAAAGGCAGCAGGCTAGATCTCCTCCTCACCAATGTCGATCAATGTCCGGCCAGGGCATCATCGAGCACTGCGTCCAATTCCCCAATGCGTGCATCTGTTGTCTCCTTTAGGACTTGCAGGTCCACCAGCATGGCCCCATCCATCACATCCCACTCCCTGCAAGCATCTTTGAGGATGCAGCGATGCCCCCTTGCCCAACACAGTGCAATCTCTGCCCTAGCCATGGTGAGTCTCGCCTCCAGAGCCCGCTGCCTCTTTGCCCCAATTCACTGTCTGTATCGCACAGAAGACATCCTCGATGTGAGGTCCACATTTGCCTCCTGCCTGACGCAAGATACCTGCCCCCTTCGGCTGGTATGCCCCGAGTACAAATGCCTCCTTCTCAGAGCCTGCTGCTGCCATATTGCCCGGTGCCTGCTTCGCATGGACACCCTCCGGGCTGATGGAATTAGCTGGTGGTATCTGGCACGTGCCCTGGTCCTGGGTGCCTGCTCTCCCTCCATTTCATGTGCTCCTGTCGTAGTCTGGATCAGCCTGGTGACCATCTCAGCTAATCCAGTGTCGACTCCCAACTCAGGCAGGGATGTTAGCTTCACAAAATGGGCCGACATGGGTGGGACTGGTGCACAGGGGGCCCTGTTGTTATCTGGGCCAGAAGACACCGGGGGAACGACTGGTGCACAAAGGAGGAAGACGAGGATGGGAGCACAAACAACAACACAACTCCTGCAAGCCAGTTCAGGAGAAGCCAGACATCATTGTGATGATGTGCAAGCACGCTAGTGCAAACCTGCACACCATCACAAATGATGCCGGTATGCCTCGCAATTCCGGCCAGCAGGGGTTCCACCCTTTGTCGAATGGCCAGATCCACAGGCATTGGGGTGTCGGTTTGGGTGGAAACATCGGACACCTGCGGATGGGTCTGTCTTGGGGTATGCTGGCAGGTGCATACTGGTGTAGGCACTGGCCAAGGGACAGGATTTAGCACAGGCACCTCCACAGCAATCTGCACTGCCTCCTGCCCCTGAGTCCGGACTGGACCAGTCACACCCACCTCACCATCCCCGCCGGAACCCATGGACTGGGTTACTAAGGCCCTCTCATCCTCCTCCACCAACCTGGATGCCTCCCCAGCATCTTCCACAGTGGATGGCCCCTGTGCCAGCTCACCTGTCCCCCCCCCCGCTGTATAGGAGTCCATGACCATCTTTGCCCTCTTGGACCTCCCCTCAGCAGCTTCGGCCGATGGTTCGGATGCGACACCAGCCAACTCAGTCTCCGATGCTGATGTGTCCAGGGACTGTGGCTGGGCCTTGCACTTATGCCTGGTGGAGGCATCCCTGCTGCCTTGCTCAACAGTACCATCTCCACCATCTTCATCCAACACAACTGCAGATAAGGTGACATAGAACACAAACATCAGGGTACTACACCTGTACAAAGTACACTGGTAAAGGGTACAACCATCATCACCCTCAGCACACAGGTACATGCCATATACATACATACACATACATGTCTGTAATTCACAACAGACAATCAAATCCGGGGACATTGCACTGTCACAGCCTATCAATTGCACATGCTACACACACATCCATCATGCGCTCATACACATGTCATTCACACAAATCTCCTGACAGTCCTCAAGCAGTGCACTGAGCAATCACATCAGAGTCACCTAACCAGTGATCACGCAACATGACTAGGTCACACATTGAAATGCACCTGTTACATCCATACATGAGCGATGGCTAGTCACGCAGTCACATCTTAGACACATACAAATGAACACCATGCCTGCACATGAAATTGACAACACCACCTCATCTGTTACACTTCTCACACGGGCACATCTCAGACACATGTAACTAACCACATGCATGTTGTGAAATGCTGCAGTACAATACACAATGCAAATATCAGACCAGTGAAATCACACATGGTTTCCTGAACACATGTAGAGCACTGTCTGGGACATGCACACAGACATCTGTACAAGAGGCTACTTGCTGTAAGCCCAAGGTGCCTACTCCCACCATACACAAACATGTACATGCACTGTGGAGGACAGCAACGCATGGGCCCTCACCTGTCGACTCCAGACATTGCTGCATCTCGCTGATCTGGGTGTGCAGCATCGGGTATAATTTCTCCAGTACCTGCATGTCGGTGGTGTTAAGCCGGCCCCTGCCCCCACCCGTTTGGCACCAGTCTGGAGGAAGCGCAGGACCTTGTTGTTGGTCCAGGATTTGAGATCCTCCCAGCGCTAGTGCACGTAGTGGTAGTCACATTGTGCCACCCCCTCCATGTTGATGGCACCCGCAATCTGGTCCCAGATCAGCTTCCATCCTTCCATGCCGACTAGCGTTGCTCCGGGGAAGAGGACATCATAATGCCCCAGGACCTGCTCCACGAGGATGTCAACTTATTTTGCAGTGAAGTTGACAGTCCGCTGCCTCACTGCCATGGGGTTGCCACTAAGCTTGTAAGATGCTGGTTGAGACATGGCAACCCCCGAGGCAGGTGTGAGTGGGCAAGGTGGCCCTGGGGCTGGGCTGTGGAGCGGTGGTGATGGAATGGCACATTGGGAGTCTTCTGAATCAGCTGAGGTGGTCACAGGGCCGATAATAATAATAATAATAATAATAATTTCGCATTTATATAGCGCTATGAACCCTCGGGTAACTGAGCGCTACTTATTATTACCCACAAAGTGTGGTGCTCATTTAGCGACTTCGGAAGGATGAAAGGCTGAGTTCGGCCCTGCCGGATTCGAATCTGCGTTAGCAGGATCTGCACTGATGTCAAAGCGAGCGCTCTACTCACTGTGCCACTTTACCTGCTGACAGGAGAACTGGCAATGACTGAACAGCAGGCACTCAAATTGCATGGCAGGTGGGCAGCAGGCCCACCCAGTAGGCAGGCAGCAGAATATGGCACGTCGGAGGCAGCTCGGGGCAGTAGGAGGCAGGTAAAAAGGCTTGAAGGCAGGAGCACGTGGGTCTTTTGTGTTACTCGCGTGGGCAGCTGGAAACAGAGTGATGGTTACTTCACGCGTGGACAATTTTTGCATACACGTGAAATTAGAGGAAAGGCCCTGATTGCGTAAGTTACGTGACACGTGCTTGCCGTTGGGCATTGGCGTTCACATTCAGAGTGCGTAGAAGAACATTAAACCACACGTGCATATTGGAGTGGACAGACGTCTGGACTTCAGAGATTTTTAGGGTGCCACGCATTTTGTTCACTACTGTGACAGTGCAAACTTCTTATTTTGGTGGGGGATTTGCCTCCGTGCACACGCACATGTATTTATATTTTTCCTGAGGCTAACGGTGAGTCACGTACACTTTATTTATACTCTGGGTGCCCCTGTGTATCGCGTACCCCCATTCTTAACATTACTGTAGCTTACGAGTGCTTTGCGTGCGCATTTTTTGTGTTGCTGTGTGCCACAGAGTACTGTATAACGCTTTTTCTTTTCACGTGAGCTACGGAGTGGTCGTATACACACATTTTTGATATGTGGTGTGCCTGTGCATTATGTGTCCCATTTATTTTTTCACCAGAGTTAATATTGAGCCTTGCTGGACCATACTGGTACATTTTACATCACGTACCATGCCCCTCACTCCAATTGCCTAGGACAATTGCTTGGTGTGCCTCCCATTGTACTAATCCATCTGTACCATGAGTGGGAAGGCCAAAAGAGGGAAAGGTGTCAGAGGTGGCTGACGTGAGCGAAGTGGCCGAGGTGTCCAGGTTCAGGGACGTGCAGCGAGAGCTGTGCACCACCACCAACTGAATCAGGGGGCTGCAGGTGATGCTGATGTCCCCACCAACCAGGGTCAAGGGGGTACAGATGATGGTGATGTCCCCACCAACCAGGATCAGGTGGCTGCAGGAGATGCTGATGTCCCCACCAACCAGGGTCAGGGGGCTGCAGTTGAAGCTGATGTCCCCACCAACCAGGAAGAGGGTGCTACAGCAATATTAGTTGTTGTCCCCCCTCCAGGTAAACGGACATTCAGGGGCAGATGCTGTCCCTGCACCCAAGGTGAAGGGACCTCCCCACAAAACACCTGTCTCCAGCACCCAGGCTCTGGGATCTGCAGCCATGGGTGCAGTGGTCACAGCCCAGCTACACAGAGACGCAGGGGCAGACGCTGCCTCTGCCTCCAAGGGGAAGGGATGTTCAAGCAAAGCCCATGTCTCCAACACCCAGGGTCCGGGACTTTCAGGATCATCTACTCTCCCCACCAGCCAGGCTCATGAAGCTGCAGAGGCAGCTGTGGTCCCCAAGACCCAGGCTCAGGGATCTGCAGCCATGGCTGTAGTCTTCCCAGACCAGGTATACAGACACTCAGGGGCAGATGCTGTACGTTCATGCAAGAGGAAAGGGGCGTTCAGTTAAAGTACTACGGGGACCTGCAGGAGTAACTACTGTCCCAGCACCAGTGGGTGATGCTATGGCCCAGGCCACTAGTGACCCAGCCCCTAATGCCATGAGTGGTCCCAGCCACACAGGTTCTGCACCACCTTCCAAGAGGCAGAAGCGTGCAGAACAGGGAAAGGCTCAATCCCAAAGTACGGTGAAGGAGACCGCCACGTCGAGGAAGAGGAGCTTCAATGATGAAGAGATCAATTTCCTCGTGGACTACGTGCGCACAAACCACTGTGACAAGCTCACGCAGGCAGGGAGCACACATACGCCTGCTCAGCATATGGTCCACTGGCAGAGAGTCACGGATGGCATCAACAACATGGGCAATGATAGGCGCACCGCTCATGAGGTCATGAAGCAGTGGAATGTCTGTAACGCTCACCTGATTCCCACGGAGGCGCCGACCCGTTCTGGACTGCTACAACTTCTTCCATGGTAAAGCGTAGTGCTTGGAAGATGGACTGTACTGGACCCCCAAACCTCGTCTGTCTGGCCCGTAGAATAATCCTTCTGTAGATGGGAAAAGGGAGTTAACTGTCTGCTAGATTGTGTTTGAGATTCCCCCCTTTTTCCCCTTCTCACCCTCCTCGAACCCTAGCTCTGCCTTCCGCAGACTCTCACCTTAATTTCTGTATGGACAAGCTCTGCATCCTGCTTCTGACGCAGGGGCGCGTAGATTTCCAGTTACTTCACTGGATCTCGGATTTGGCGAGGGTTCGATGTCTGCTTGCTTTTACCAAAATGCTGCCGTAAGTATATAGTTCAAAAGATCAAGTCTTATTAGTCCCTTGGCCTTTGTTTAATTTTCAGGGACTAGGTGAGGAATCCGTGTGGAGGAATGGATTCGCCGAGGTAAGCTCAGGTGAGTACTTTTAATGAAGGTGTGCCGTAGTGGTTTGCTCCGACACCTTAATGAGTGTGTCTTATTTCCCCATAGGAGCCGGGGTACGGAAAAGCCAGAAAAGCTGCTCCGACCCGAAAAGGGAACTGAGGTCCCAACAAAATTCAGGTACGACTTAAGGTGAGTAATCTGTCCTTTTGCAATTAGTTCGTTGCTCACCTTGTTTTGTCCTTTTTCTCCATAGGTCTTGAATGCGACCGATGTCGCTTATGGGCGCTGAAAAGGTTGCCAGCGCCACGTGAAGGTAAGTGGAAGCGGCGCGGCAGCGTGAAAAGCGGAGCGCTTCTAACTATTGTCTTTCTTTTCCGTAGGTGCTGGGATGCAGCCGATGTCGCCTATGACCGCTGAAGAGCTAGACAGCGCCATGTGAAGGTAAGTGGAAGCGGCGCTGCAGCGAGCGATGAGATGCGTTTCTAACCCTTGACTTTCTTTTGCAGGATCGACGGAGTGAAGAATCCGGATGCTGGATGAAGGTAAGTAATGTCCTAATGCTTGTCTTTCTCTCCTTGCAGGTGTTCCAGGTGCTGGCGGGCGTGGCAGGAGCCAGGATGCAGGAGCCGACTCGGTGAGCGTCCTGCTGCAGATGCAGAATAACGCGAAGCACGTGTGGCCATCCGGTTGTGGTTTAAATAGCCTTGGAAGAGCTTCAGGTGAGTGTTCTTCCACTGGCCCCACCCGAGTAAGAAAAGAGTTCCTGAAAGAAAATAGTTCCTCCCCAGCCTTAGTTGGCTTGGAGCTTCAGACAGCATGGTCTGCCTCTGGTGAGTATGCAGCATGGTCTGCCTCAAGTGAGTTCACCCAAGCATTACCATATGTTCTGCCATGATGAGCCTGGCGCCTATGGCACCAGGACAGATGCCTTTTATGAGCCTGGCGCCAAAGGAGCCAGGACAAGGTCCAAAGAGCCCCTATAGGGGTTTGCTGGGTCCTGCTTGGTAAGTATGAAGTCTGCTTCCGGGGACACTGGGCCTGACCTGGCTCCTCGGGAGCAGGCATCATGACAATGACCTCCACCATCGAACCAAATACAAGCTGGGTGCCAACTTCTCCTCTGCTCTGGTGACTGGAGGTGGGTCACCACAGGAGGATGAGCTGACTCCACATAAAGAGAGCATGAGAGAGTTGATTCATGTGGATCAGGTGCAAGGTGTGGGAGGCCTGCCAGATTACAAGGAAACGTCCAGAGAGTGATGAAGCGTGTGCATCCTGAATATGTATATGTAGATTGAATGAATAGGTATGATTGTGTGGCCCTTCTGCCTGAATTTGTATGACTGCCATGGGTGAACCATGTCATGGTTTACTGACTCATGCTTAGTGTACTGCAGAGTGCATACAACACATGTGCTGCAAATCAGATGAACATGGCTTTGGGACAGTAGTCATCCACAACCGTCAGATACTAAAACACATTTCCAGCATGCCAACACAACGTGGCATCTGTCTATGTACATCACTGATGTTAGTGACCCAGCTATGCCAGTCAAGTGCTTGTGTCTGAAGCACATGATATACATCATGCACTGCATGTAGAAGAAATTCCATCCACACCTGTCCATAGCTGGTTTCATGCTACACATAACCTCCATGAACACTGTCAGCGGGCAGGACATTGCGCTGAGTGACATAGCATTTTACTACACCGTGCAAAACCCTGCCACAGCTATGGCCCTTGTAAGAAATTTGTCTGGAGTCATCCATGTTGACCTGCCAAACAAAAACACGCCCCCATGGATTCATGGCCCTGACCCTCTTGTGTGTCACTGTCCCCTCGTCCTATCTCCGAGCGCATGTCATCACTCTCCCTGCATCACACACCTGGGACACCACACATGTCTGTTGTCAATGTCTGTAGTGCTTAAATAGCAAGGGACATAGGATGCGGTGGCAAATCTGCATGCACCATGATTTCAGCGATTTCTGTACATAGATGTGAGAATGCAAATCTTAGCATGTTAACATGCATGTAAATATGTTGTAGGACAGCATTGTGATGACAATGCATGTGGTAGATACAATTAACATGATTCATGTCTTTATGTGTCCATGTGCAGGTGATGAGCCACCAGATTCAGGGGAGGAGGTAGAGGAGGAACAAGAGCCTGAGCCCCAAGAAAGGACCAGTGGAGGACGTGCTGTGGCAGCCCATGAGTATCCACTGATGCTACAGTTTTTGCACACACCAAAATGGTTGCCTGACCTGCCACCCACTAGTGCGAGCAAGAGGGGCCAGAAGCGCCATGAGTGAAATGTGGTGCCAAAGGAAAAACAGCAGTGCCTGTTAGCTCAAAAAGCGCTTTGAAATCACCTTTGTTTCTCTGAATGAAAGCTCAAAATGCCTATTTCAAACATCACAAGATATTCAAAAATCTTACTGAACACCAGCAGACATCTTGCAGAATGTAGTCTTGTGTGCATGCAAAATCTGGAAAGATGAAGAGCCTAAAATAATGTTCATAACAAAACTGGCTGAGCTGTGGATGTCAGCAGCTTAAGTGAAATTGGATTTAAAGCCACTAAAATCGAAATGTTTAAAATAAATGAGTGATTTACTTTGGAGTGTCACATAGGTTACAACTGTTTAAATTTCATAGTTTTGAACTTAGAATCAGCATTCTAGCTGTAAGTGTAAACATTGTAAGTTTGATTTGAATGAAGAAAAACTGGAACAAAAGTGACATTTGGCTGAAGCCTGGCTTAAAGAGATTGAATTCTGCCCGGCAACTACCCCCGACAGGAGTTGAAACTTGCCCAGCAACTGCATTCCCAGGCCTGGCCTGTCTTCTCCTGCCCCCACCAAAAGGAGATTACACCTCTCTGATTGAATTAGGGGAGGGGTACCTGGGGCTGCAGGAAAACAGATCAATGAACTTTCCTTGGCTCAGGCAAATGCTAAATCAGGGGGTCGTAAATGGCTTCCTCCCGGAAGGAAATGGGAGGGGCGCTGCCTCTGTGAGCCAGCTGAGCTTGGAGGCGGGGACAGACAGAAATTCCCCCATGTGCTTTGGAACCTAAACCACACCCCTTTGGGCCAGAGCATAATTTTAAAAAGATGGATAATTCATAGTACGGAAGTGTCAAAATTATGTAAATAATATCATTATTCCTGTGATTTTTCTGTGCACATTTTAAGAGGTGTTAGGATTCTGTGGTATGTTCTGGGAAGTAGTAGCGGAAAATAGGGTGTTACTCCAAGTGTCTGTATGTTAAAAATCTGACACTTCATCATCTGATGCCCATATTCCTTGCGCACATTTGTGTAAATTCTGGAAAAGTTTAGATGTTGTGTTCTGGATGAAAAGGGCAGAATTCTGTCAGAAGTGGACACAACATCTTACAAAGACAGGGATCAGATGGTTTGGTGCTACAGAAAATATGTTAACTGGACATATAATATTAGAAAAATTGTACATAGATAAATACGCATTTGGATCAAAAATAGATTTGTATGCAAAGTGACAAGGGGAGTGTTCTTTCTGTATGTCTTAAAATGACACCGGATGACTCACAACTCTGTTCTCCAGTGAGAGCACAGAAAATCAGCTAACCTATCAGGATCTTCAGAGGGTTGGGTTTAGAAAGTCAGCCTTCCCACCCACTTTCAAAAGACATAAAAAGGACCACTGAAACCCAGGTAGGGACACTCACTTCCCACTTAGAAACTGATTTCCTGCGAAGCGCTTTGCCAGAAGACTCCAGAACCAGAATTTAGAATCCAGACTTCAAATCCAGAAGACTCCAGAACCAGAACTTAGAATCCAGACTTCAGAACTTGTAGCAGAGAGGCCTAGTCCACAAGCTGAATCCTTCAGAGGCCTCAGAATTCAGCAACCTAACCAAAGTATTCAACAGCCGGGCGAGCTGTTTGATTCTGGCCTAGAATCCTGTGCCAGAACCCATAAAGCAGAGCTGTATCCAGACCGCCGTGCAGTACCGATAGAAGACCAGACCCAGACCAGACCGCTGTGCAGTGCCAGAACTTTTGCCAAAACCAGAGACCCAGACCAGATCGCTGTGAGCAGAACCGGTACCAGAGACCGTCCGTGGCGAGTGAAGCCCAAACATGACCAGATCTTGACGGCCTATTTCTAATTTATAGTATGAGTACCCACAGAACTGTGCAAAACCAATCTCTTAGTTTAAAATAATCAAATTCAAACCATTTCCACCTATTTAGAACTTCATCATAGAAATCGTGTGTTCATTCTGGGATTTCAAAGCTGGGAAAGTGTCATTTGTCATTCTGAGCTTTACTTTAATTTTGAGAATCTACCTCCACAAAATCGTCCGTATCTTTTGAACCGCGTGTGCTAGGAATGAGATTTAACTTTCATTTTTAAGCTAAGATCCTATTCCTTATAGTTTTTCCGTAACTGCGCTCAACGCACTCGGAAAAAAGTGCCACGAATTGCAATTTGGATCAAATTTCTCCACCTGTCAAAATCGCTGTCTTTTGCTGGCAACTGCTGAAATCCGTTTTCAACCTGATAATCCCTCATGAATCACTGATAGTGTTGACCTGAACCAATCTTAAGTAGCTATCACCTATCCTGAATCTCCGATAGGGAATTAAAATAATTTTTAACATACTTTCACTTCTTTGCAAATCACATTTAAAGTATTTTGCCTGTGTTTTAAAATCATCCCTGTTGCTCTAAGCTTGCTAGGGCGGAACTGAATTGGTATTGCATTTGATTGTATTCCTGAAAATTGTGTGCTCTCCTTCCATCTCTTTATATTGCATAGGGGGGGAGTGAATTGTCAAAAGAAAAAGTGATCATATTATCTCTGGTGGAAACCATCTCCGTTATTTCAGTGCTGCATTCTTTTCCATCATTGCATTTCCTTGAAACCATAAAAGCATTCTCAGCTACCTTATCCTCTCTATACCAACTCCTAAGTAATTAAATAAGTGTGGTAGTGTAATATTATCCATTGTTGATCACTGTCATATTCATAAGTGTGCTATCAAATATTAATTTATTTATAAAAGTGTGATATATATCTTGTTTAATTTTTCAAATAAATCTTTTAATTTGCAAAACAAGCCTACTTCTTGGCTCAGTGAGGTCAGGGGGATTCAAAGAGAGGGATGTTATACAAGGGTTTATCATCCAGATCTATGAACTCGTCATAATAATATATAAATAAAGGCTTCCCTTGGGCATCCCAGACTAGGCATTGACTTAGTTGGAGTGCTTTATTGAAGTCATTAACAGTGTGTAGCATGGTCAACAATTTGTGGACTGTGGCAGGGGCAGATCTTTGAGCTGAGGTGTGCCTCAGTCAACTTTTATAGAATGGCACTTTGGATCCTATCAGGGTTTTTGGGATTTGAAATGTTTCTCAGATTTGCTGGGTTTAATTTATGGTTCAACTATTAGTGTGTGCTAACTCCCTATCTGCTAATGTTCATTCCTCAATGTCCCTCCAGAGCCATTTCATCATGTTACTCTGACCTTCTTCAGGTGCGCCAGTTATTGATGGAGATTTTTTCAAGGGGATCTTTATCATCAGCAGGGGCCAACCTCTGGGATACACATCCTACTGCCCTTGGTTTGGGGACTCATTTCTTTGCTTTGCATGACCTACTCATATGTTTCATCTTCTACTCAGCCTTCTCTCCCTCTCTTCCCTGCAAAGCAATCCCTTTGCTCTCTCAGTGTCACCATTCCTTTTGTCCGGGCTACTTGATGACTGTCTGCTTGATGTACCTCAAGGTCTCACACACCCCTGTCAACCCCAGCAATTTGTGGGGCAGGTGCCTCTGTGCAATGGACTAGTGTCATCATCACTGCACTTGGCGAATGAGCAGAGAGAGTTGCATCTCTCTTCACTTACCCGAACATCCACTAATTGGTTGCACTGTAACACCCCTGAACATGTTACTATCCTGCGAATACCACACCCCTCTGAACATCTGTGCACTTGCTCCTTCCAGGTACAGTGTCTGTCTATTCCACCCTGTCCTCGGTCCCTGCATGATGGCATATTGATGCACTTGTGAAAATATGATGAATCACTGTCCAACAGATTCACTGTTACATGCACTGTTGATAGTACAGTATAGTTTAGTATGCAATTACTGTTCCTGTCTGGAATATTATGGATCTCTATGAGCGGCTGTCATTTTTGTACTTGTTCCATGCATTGTTGAGCACATTGGGACACCTGTATTATGTATTGGCCATTTATCTGTCTCCTTTGACATTACATACCATAGCGCAGTCTGGTGATTATTTAACATGACATATGGGACGGTTTATGTTACACATATGTGATTGGATGTCTAGTTTGGCATGGTGGTAGTGGCATAGTTCCTCCTCTTTGTGTTTCTTTTGGAAACCCAAAATGAAATTAGTTTTAGCTCTAAGGGATGCACACAATGTTGCACTTCCAAGGCCACATTCTCAAGGGGGTATGGTGGGCACAGATAATTGGCCCTTTGTCATCATTGAATGGCACCTGGGATGTGCCAGTGCTGTGTGCACTCCACAGGGGTTGGATTTTAGGTGAAAATGTAGCCACAAGCTGGGTACAGACAGCTTCACAACATGCCCTTTGACCTGCCATGTGCAGGCAGCTTGCATGTGGTTGTGGGTGTGGGGGCACCACCATGTCCACTGGTACGCCACGCTGTGTTGCAACATTGTGCAGGATACATGCTGCCACAATTGTCCTGCACACTAGTGGTGGTGCAAATAGTAACTCACCACCAAATGTGAATTCAGCACTCTGAATGTGCGCTCCACTATGTCCTGAGTTGCAATATGGCTGTGTTGTATCTTACCTGGGGTGGTGTGGCAGGGTTCTGTATTGGCGTCATCATGTAGTTGCTCAGAGGGTCGGCACTGTCCCCTGTACAGGCAAAACGTTTGTCATTGGTGTGTATTTGTGTGTGTGTGTGTGTGTGTGTCATGCATGAATGGGCTTTTATACTCACCAATGAGACATGTGTGACATTCTGAATATGAAACTATCATGGGTGAACCCTGGATAGTTTGCATATACATAGGTAATGATGCCCTTGGCATCACATACAACCTGCACGTTGATGGAATACCAGTGCTTACGATTGCGATATATGTGCTCTGTCGTCCTAGGTGGACATAAAGCCACATGGGTGCAATTGAGGGCACCAAGCACTCTAGGGAAGTGCGCCACCCCATAAAAATCCTGCACCACGGCCTGCCTTTCTGATGGTGTTCTGGGCATGTATATGTGCCTGCGGACTGAGGGGCTTGAAGTCATTATTGCCAACTCCTGTTGTAGGCAGCATGACTGTGTGGGCTGTGAAATGCCCCCAACTATGGCAGTTGTCAGCTGAAATGATCCAGTGGCCAAAAAATGCAGAACATTAAGCACCTTTTCCAATGGGCACAGTGCTTGGGCGCAGAGGGTGGGTGATTTAAGGTCATCCTCCCACTCCCTGAACAGGTTTAATATGATATGAAGTGGAAACCTTTACCTGCTATAGACCTGGTCATCAGCCATCCCAAAAAGGCTGGTCCTAGGTAGAAAAATCCGGCCCTGGCCATCCTCCTCCTCTTGCAGTGTCCCACGATCACTGCTGCGACAAATGGTACATTCATCATAGCAGTATATGCACATTTGTTGATCACGCAGTCTTTTTATGCATTTGTTTTTGTGCTCATTGACATATCCGCTAGCTATCACGTGGCATACGTGTTTCAGGATATGCACGTATTTCACCGCGCGCCAGCGAGCCCTGTTCAATTCCATGAATACAGGTTTTTAGCACGCGCATGGGAGTTGCAAGGTTTTTACTTTGGTGCGTCCCTCGTTATGCCCATATTTTCGCTTGTTGTTCCCAATTCCACATGTTACGCCTCCTTTTTAGGTGACTGTGCAGAACCAAAGCCCCTTCGCTATGAGTCTCACGCAAGGCGTTCGTGGTGTTGCAGTGACGTGTTGGACCGGCATGGATTCCTCAAAAGTCCCTGGTAAGCCCTGCGCATTGTGTTGCATGAATTCACAAACTAGCGCTTGCATGCAATTTCACAGGCAAGCCCCCTATTTTCCCAACAAATCATTCCACGAATTAGGGCCATTAAGTTTAATGTACAGCATTCACAATTAAATCATTAGTTCTAAGCAAATTCATGATACCTATAAGGTACATACTGTACATTATCTAAGACTTTTCTTATGTGAAGGGGTTCAAATCTGCATGCTATCTAGTAGTGGGTCTCTTCGTGTAAATGCAGTGTTCCTCCAGGAAAGCCACCTGGTTGTGGCGCACACACATTCAGATTAGTGTCAACATATCTTGCACTCCTTCCGCTAACAATCTTGGTACTGCTTGATTGCATACAGCAGGGCAACAGGTATTGGAACATCAATGTGTTGTGGATTCATATTTGTAATATCTCTGCTCTTATTGTATTCATATCTTTGCACGGAGTACTATTTTGCAGGTAGTAAAGAATAATAATATTTGCCTCCATAAACAGGCTGTATTGCTACTCCTGCTGTTAGAAACTGAAGCAACTTCTTGGGCCCTTATGTCTTATTTCAAAAGAGCAATGTACTTGAGGAAATGGATTTTAAGGGAATTAGAACAATTTTAATTGTTTAGAGCAATAGGTTTTTAAAATGTTCTTTTTAACTGTTATGTATTTAATATCGGGACTATGAAATTATGACTTTCTATTTGTATATGATGATGTTTATGTTTGATGGATGATCTAATCTGAATAAACTTTTTGAAAGAAAGATCTTTGCACTGGTAAGCCCAATGCCCAACTTGGCTCCTCTCCAGTGTCCAAATCAGATGTTTTGTCAAGAAACGTTTAAGAAAACATACTTTTTCAGGGTTTAGGTTCTATGCTCCACTGGTAAAGCCTCAGGTTGGGTGTTCTCTGTCACGAGTTTCATCAGACCTCACTTGCAAGAGCCTAACGTCCACATCAGAGTAAGTTTAGAATGACCCACCTGTGGCTGTGACAGGCTTTGTGGCAGAGAGAATGCTATACCTGGCCAATGCTTCAGAGGGAAATGAATCTCCAGGCTTAAAGCAAGCTAGCTCTCTTGATGACCTGTCAGGCTTCGTATTAATCAGCAGAACTTTTCCGAACTTATTATAATTACCCTTGAGTAAATGATCAACATTGATTGTCATTAACTGACTTTAGGGTACACTTTTCTCACTACAACAACAGGATTTTGCACTTGCGCTTCGAAAACTCATAGAACATAGGAATGCATGAAAATGTCACACATTGTCTTAGTATTTTTTATGCTTCTCCTATATAAAGATACAAATAGATTAAAAATAGTAAAGTCAAACAACACGCAATTCCCAGTAAAATTAAACATATTTGTATGTACCGCCCTGCAGAGGATCCACAGCAAACATCCGTGTGTGTAGCCATCTAAACAAATGACACATTGGGCCTGATGTACAAACATGTTTTAACATGGGAATGTCCTATTTAAAACAGTTTTGTAAATCAGGCCCATTATGTCTAAACAAACTATTCACATTAGTTATGTCTTGCGACACAGTAGTCAGATGCTATTCAAGCAATTGCAAACCTTTCAAAAAGGATTTGCTCAATCCCCATGGCTTATAAATAATACATATCTTTTTCTTTTTTTTTTATTAATTGGTTGGTTGATAATCAACCTTTCAATTTAATATATAACACATATTAATCACATTGGACATCAAAATGAAATTCAAAACAAAATCAAACTCAAAATCAGTACCCAACAAAAACCTACAAACCCTCTACTTCAACATTTCATCATTTCACAACAACAGCAAAAGGTGACAAAATCACAATTCATATATATACGTCATCTGAATTATCATCTAAAAAATCAGTCTAAAATAGGTTCGAATTACCAAATCGTTAAAACCACTAGTAATCCACCTATGAAGGGGACGTTAGTTACATAACACATATCATCTATTTAGGGGAAATTTAGGCTATACATTCGGTTATCTCAAGATTTAGTGCTAACATAAATTGGACACTAGCTATACGAACAGCTTGCAGGGGTGAGGAGAATATTCTAAGCCAAAGTACATCTTTAGTTAAGCAGTTATAATTTTCATACAATTTTTTTAAAAATGTACAGCGTAATTCTTTTAATGAGGAGCAACCTACTATCAAGTGTTTTAAATTTTCCTCACACTCTGGTAATTGACAAAACCGACAAATATTTTCTTGTTTTGTTATTTGACCTCTTCGAGATAAAATTTCTCTAGTGGGCCATAAATTGAGTCTAAATCGGAGATAGTTGTTTCTGAAGTGGGGCGAGGGAAATTTGAGTAAATAGGAAGCTGTAATTCTCATTCTTTTCGTACCGAAAGGCAGACCGCTATAATCTTTATACTGCGAGCAAAACTCTAAAGTGCAAATCCAGTCATGCTGATATAGTTTTCTCTGGGCACGATTGGGATTGGTTAAAAGCAGTTCAATAGTAATGTCGGCCTCTACTAAAAGATTGGTAACAAAATTTCTCCACTTATTGGGAAAGAAATGTGTGGATTTCAACATGTATATAGCCAATATATAAGATAAATTTGAACAATTTATACACAGCAAAAATTTCCTCATTAACAAACACAATTTCCAAGCATAAAACACAAACATTGAAAGGACTCCTAACTCATAACGTATCAAAGGACCTGGAGTTGAATTCGGTAACTTAAACACTGCTCGCCAAAATTTTCCCTCGAATCGATCCCAAAACACACGGTCCCTTGGTAATTTAGTTTCAGAGCCGTATGTTATTATCGGTAGAACTTTTTGGGCATAATATAAAAGTATCTGAGAACATGTAAATTTACCAAATTTATGCAAGAGGACTTTAGCTTGGCATGTTAGTGTTTGCAGCTTTTGTTTTATATCCTGGATGTAGGGAATATCACACTTCAGATTGTTAATGATCACTCCTAAATATTTGTATTGTGGGGTAATAGAAATGAGCTCTTCCTGGAAAGTCCAGATGGACGATTTTAGGGGGCGACATTTTTTATTATGACATTGCATGATCTGTGTTTTGCTTAGATTAATAGCCATATGATTTCTTTGAACATACAGTGAAAGACCTTTTATCAGCCGCTGTAGACCTGACGGCGTTTTAGAGATTAAAATAAGATCATCCGCATATAATAACCATGCAATTTGATGAGACCCGAGCTTTGGAGCATCCGAGTTGATATCAATAAAATTCTTGCATATGTCCAGTATAAACAGGTTAAAACTAGTGGCCGCCAGAATACAGCCATGTTTCAGACCTCTTGCTGTCGGAATTTTAGTAGTTAAATGCCCAGCTTAAGTAGTTCGTATCTGAATTGCAGTATTTGTGTGGAGAAGAGCAATCAGTTTAATTAGTGAACCGGGGCAGCCCATTTTAATCAATTTACTAATTAAAAGATGTCTATCGATCGAATCAAAGGCCTCTTTAAAATCCACGAAAGCTAAAAACAAGGGCTGATTAAGGCATTCACACTTAGCTTTAATCGCATTGATTGCTGTAATATTTATTGCCGTGCCTTTTCCTGCAACAAATCCGGTTTGGAATCCATCGGCATTACCAGAGGTTTCTATCCATGCCCACAAGTCTCCGAGAATCAACCGGGCAAAGATCTTGCCCGGTGTATCAAGAAGGGCAATCGGTCTATAATTTGAGGGGTCTTGTCTATTACCCTTCTTGAACACCGGGACAATAATAGAGAGAGACCAAGATTTAGGCAATTGTTGAGTGTGCATTATTGTGGAGTAGAGTTGATATAAAATCTTTGCCCATAGGTTCGGATCTTGCTTCATCATGTAATTAGAGATCCCATCTGGATCTGGGGCACGCGATCTACTAGATTTATTAATATAAAATAAGATGTCTGCTACTGAGAATTGCAAAGTAAAACTCCTTGATCACACTGACTAAGTGGTGAAACTGTAGTCTCAGGACAGGCATACAGATTTGTGTAATGTTCGACCCATTGAGCCTCTGCTACGTCATTGATTTGTAATGAAATCTGCATATTAGGGTTGGTCTTATTAATTAGGGCCCATATTTGCGCAGTTTTTTTATCCCATTTTTTGTAGCTTACATTCTCCGTCAGTTTGGTAAAGAATAGATCGATGGGCCTTCATCCAATTTTTATGTTTTGTTTTCAATGATTTAAGGGCTTGCCATTTCACTTGAATAGGAAAAGACAAAACTGCCTTTTTTTCCCTTCTAAAGCAGGACTAATACATATCAAAAAACAGTCTAAGGCTATGGTATCTTCTTTGTATTTGTGTTTACTTTTATTTATAAAGGGCTTTACACAAAAGTGTTGTACAAAAACAAAACTGTAACATATTGTGTAATTATGTAATGTACAATAATTAATATGAAAGAATTCCAATGTTTAGGAGCTAGTAGTGAAAAAGAAAGAAAATGTGACTCACCAAAAGGTGGCTAGGGAACAAGGAGAAGGATGTACGATTGGGAGTGCAGGTGTCAGGTTGTGTTGTAAATAGCAATGACTGAGGATAGATATGGAGGAGCAAGTCCATGAATACACTTACAAACCACATAAAGGAAATGAAACAGAAGACAGGATTCAAAGGAGCAGTGAAGAAAGTAGGGACGAAGAAAGAGAGGAATAAGGATACAATCTTGAAAAGTTATAGATGGAATATAAAGGTGCTAGGAGATAAGAGGGAATGCTGAGGAGGAAAGTAGAGCAGTAAAAGTCAAGAGAAGACACATGCAGACATAGGTGTTTTAGTAGGTAGCAGGAAAAGAAAGTAGATGAAGGATTTTACGAATGTTAAACAGTTAAAAATGGCAGGTATGATAAATGTTTAAGATGTGAGAAGAGGTCAGCGAGGAGTCAAAAAAGACACCAAAATTGTCAGCAGTTAAGTGGTCAAAAGAATAAACATAACCTGTCTTCTAGTGCCCTTTTTCTCTCTACCAAATCCATGTGTGAGACCTCTGCCCTTGCCAGTATATGCAGGAAAAGAGCAAAGGTGTTGATATGTGCCATTCCAAACTTGCACCACAACTTGTCTTGGTGCATCACAATTGGCAGTGAACAGTTAAAAGGATAGCCTATTAAAATGATGTAATTCTGAATCCCTTCCAAGACCATATAAAAATGCAGAACAATTTAAAATATTTTTTAAAGATCTGGATGCAGAAATTCAAGCTCCATAAAACTAAGAGCAAGAATCAAAATGCAAAGCCTGAGTGAAGAGAAAATGCAGCTCCCTGGCTCATCTGTTCTGCCGCTGGTAATCTAGTCTTCTGGACCCTTCTCTTTCAGCTCTGCACTGGACATAGTCCTGATCCCTAAGTGACCCAGATCATCTGTTGACCAACCACCCCCTCAAATTCTGTCTAATGTGTCTTTTACAAGCACTGTTCATGGCATCACATGATGTCTACCAGCCTATTCTGTCTTGCTCGTCACAAGTGTCAAAGTTTTCTCAAATCCCGACCCCGCCCCGAAAAACATCCATGTAGTACTTTTAATGGAAACATTAGATTTAATCAGAGATAACAAAAGGGGAAAGGAAATCCACTGAATAGGCTTCTATGGGAAACAAAAACAGCAGGAATGTATCTCTGCTTCCCAGACTTCAACGGGCATATTTCCTCCGATGGACGATAGCATAATGACAGAAGAGACCGACCCCTGTAGGCTTCAATCATCAACGCCAATGCAAATAACAAAAAGCAGTGTTTCTGTTTCTATCTCTAGAACTGCACTGTTTCCTTTTCAAGCCTATGTAATTCTAATAAACATATGTAAAACGTATAATAGTTCCAGTTACCAACTAAGAACCTAATGTACTATTCCTCAAAAGTAAACACCCATCAATAGAATGCAGTCATTTATGAAATAAACGTTCAAGTGTTCCAAATGAATTTTGCTTGTAAAATAAATAATAATGTTCAAGTAGTACACAATAGGCATTAGGCCATAGCAGCTCCTGAAATACACGTGCAAGTATTTAAAATCACGTTACTTGTGGAATGAATAACATCCCCATTGGAAAATACGTTGTCAATCAGGCCCTCTGTGTCTACCTCCCTGTTTGCAACATATGCATACTATCAGTAACATAATCCTGACATATCATATTATCCGTTCACTCATTGTTCTCTGCATGACTTTGTACCAATACAAAACATCTCTTTAAAATAATATGCATTGACCAAAGTCATAAATTACAATGTTAAGCACAGTGGAATCATTTAAACCATAGATGGCTTGTAATTTTAAGCCAGGGGAAACTCGTATTTTTTATGCAGATATTTTAAAAATAGGTATTATAAAATAGAACCAATTGTGGATAACTCCAGACAAGATAGAAATAACGACTGTTGGTTCTGAAAGACACCAAAAGTTGTGTCAGAGATTGAAGACTTAGCATCAAAAAGAAAAACAGATTGGGATCCACCCTGTAAAGCCTGGTGCTCCTCTTTGCTCCATAAAAGGAGCTCAGTTCATTTGTTCTCAAGTAAAAAAGCTTTTGTTTGTAATTATGTTTGCTTCAATTCTTCAATTAAATTATTCCTAGTTTGCTTGCTTCAATGATCAGATGTTCAAAATATACTCATTCGAAAGTATGCTGTAAAAGATTTGTGTTTTAGTCACACAATTATCCCAAGAGAATCAACAAATCCTCAGTTAACACTACAAGCTCTTTGGCCAATGCATTTCGGTGCAAAGCACCTTCGTCAGGGCTGCATTATTTAAAAAAACAGTAGTTCAAACAAACGTTTCAATCATGTAATAAATGGTAAGTATTTACATATCCCCATTTGAGCGTGTCACAAATGATGCATAGTTGTATGCCGATGAACAGGTCAGGAAAAAACAGAAAAAGACAGAGTACCCTAATTAGAATACTCGAACCCATATTTGCATTGTGTATCATACCTTTTACAAACTTCAGTAACCCACGTCATGTTTCGTAATTACCTGAGCTATGACTGGCGAGAGTATGTGTCTCGTGTTTCTTCAATTTCAAGTATACGGGGTAGATATCTCTGCGGGAGAAACAGTATGCAATCAGTGTGTTGAGCTTCATGGTGTAGCTGTGTGTGTTTCAATGCCCGTGCAGGTAAAGCCCTTATTGCTAGGCCGTATTCGTTGAACCGTTCTGCTCACGCGGCGGGCTGCAAATGCAACCGCACACCCGAGCTTTGTGTTTAAACATTGCCATGACGACCGAGGCGGCACCACACGTCCAGGATTGGATAGTACAGGCACACCTCCGGTCCCACCCTCCCAAGGGATTGGAGGGGCGGGACGTGGTCAACATCATGACAGCGCTCTGTCTGGAAGTAGAGACTACGTACCGGGTCAGTGCGCCATGTAGTTATGTGTAAATGTAAAAATGGCAGTTTGGATATCTTTAAATAAAAAAGTGAGTCAGAAACCCGACTCCCGCCCTGGTTCAAAATCGCATGCAATAGGGTCTGGTGTGTGTTAAAAAGGTATCGGGAGTCGACCTGAATGTTAAAGAAAGGTAGATTCGGCCGCCCATCCTTAAAGGGCCCCTACATCATGTCAACATGGTTCTCTAAATAGGTGCTGGTGCCTCGTCTGTGTAGCGTCAACACCCATATCTCAAGACAGAAAGGGGCATGACAACCTCACAGTGTGGTTGCAAAAAGTTAAACCATGTTCGCAGTCAGAGTGCACACTCAACCTCCCCTCATGTTGATTGTATATTTCTGCATCCATTGACTAGAGACATCATTTCTTAATCTTCTAACCTTCCCTAAATTCTCTTTCTTAGTAACACATATCTGCAAAAACCATCAACTTTGTCAGCAGATTCCAACAGTGGACTTTGAAGCATTAACATTAACTTTTAGATGAAGACATTTAGAGAAAAACACCAACAAACAACTGCACATCATTCTTAAAGAAAGTAGGCGAAATTTAACTCTTCATTTAATCCCCTTTGTGTCAGAGTTCCCAATTTGTCAATCCAAAAAGACTCGCGCTGGTCCAGTCTCTGTTGTATATTCATGTGCGGATCCACTTTCTTTACCACTTCCAGTATCTGAAATCTGATCTGGGATAAATTATGTTTTTTCAAATCCCAGTGTCTTGCCACTGCCGAATTGGTGTTATGGTTGCGAATGCAGGAGCGATGCTTGTTCCATCTTACTTTTGCGGTACGTGTGGATTGTCCCACATAGTATAGTCCGCAAGGACATCTTATGGAGTAAATCACATTGCTGGAATTGCATATTCCAAAACATCTGAGCTTTATTTTTTCTCCTGTGTGCAGATGGTGTACTATATTGCCTTTAAGTATATATCCACAGTTCGTGCAACTCAAAAATGGGAATGTTCCGGTTTTGGCGGAGTTCTTTGGGGAGATGCTCCCCCTTGATCGTACCAATTTGTCTTTAAGATTTTGGCTCCTTCTGTATGCAAAGGTTGGCAGTTCCTTGAAAAGTGATTCTACCCTCTCGTCCAGGGCCAAGATGTTCCAATTCTTCTTAATTATGTCTTTGATGCGTTTACTCTGTTTAGAGTATTTCGAAACAAACACCAATAGCGGTGTCTCCTTTGTTGTGGATTTTGTTTTTAACAGATCTTCGCTTGTCTTGTTTGTCAATCTTCCTTCTGCCAGCTCTATTTCAGAACTTGTGTAATCACGAGTGAGAAATGTATCTCCCATCTTGCTGATAGCCTCTTCATAATCTGTAGGATCACTTACCATCCTTTTTACTCTCAGCATCTGACTATATGGTAGATTCTTTATCAAGCTTGGTTGGTGAAAGCTTAATTTGTGAAGAATGTTTTTCCTATCCGTGGATTTTTGATAGATGTTTGTCCTGAAACCCGTGCTTTCTTTAGTGATCTTTACGTCCAGAAAATGAATTGTCTTTATGGAGTGTTCTGATGTAAATTGTATGCATTGATCAATGCTGTTCAAATATTCAAGAAAGTTCTTCAATTCTTCTTCAGTGTCGTGCCAAATTCCAAAAATATCATCAATGTACCTAATCCATAGCCTCATCTTGTTGTTCCATCTCTCGTTTTTCAAGAGGTGGTCTGTTTCGAACTTGTGCATAGAGGCATTAGCGTAAAATGGTGCCATAGTGGCTCCCATTGCTGTTCCCGATGTTTGAAGAAAAAACTTTTTGTTATATTCAAAAGAAGAGTTTTCACTAATGAATTCAATTAATGCCATGATGAATTCTTTTGAGCTTGGATGTTGTCTTCATGTAATAGTAGCCATTCTACTGCTGCTCTTCCCTGGTCGTGTGGTATGGATGTATAGAGACAATGTACCTAATCCATAGCCTCATCTTGTTTTTCCATCTCTCGTTTTTCAAGACGTGGTCTGTTTCGAACTTGTGCATAGAGGCATTAGCGTAAAATGGTGCCATAGTGGCTCCCATTGCTGTTCCCGATGTTTGAAGAAAAAACTTTTTGTTATATTCAAAAGAAGAGTTTTCACTAATGAATTCAATTAATGCCATGATGAATTCTTTTGAGCTTGGATGTTGTCTTCATGTAATAGTAGCCATTCTACTGCTGCTCTTCCCTGGTCGTGTGGTATGGATGTATAGAGACTTTTTACATCTATTGTGAACATAATGTCTGTTGTGATATATTCGCATTCTTTAAGATGTTGCAGAAAGTGAGTAGTGTCTTTCACATATGTTGTGGTCTTCTGTATCAAAGGCTGTAAAAAGTAGTCTTATAGACTCCCAAGGGTTGTAATATGCTGTTAGTACCAGCCACTATGGGTCTCCCTGGTGGGTCAATAAGACTTTTGTGCACCTTAGGCAATGTATAGAAGTGAGGAATTTTCGGGAACCTGTGTGTGAGAAACTTCTTAGTATGATCGTTAATCCAGCATAGTTCCTCAGCTTTGACCAGTAGCTCTTCCAAATTCCATTGGATCTCTTTTGTAGGGTCTTGATCTAGTGTTGCATATGTATTGTGATCCTTCAATTGTCTCTGGCATTCTGCATCATATTTAGTAGTGTCTAGGAGCACTAGTGCTCCACCTTTGTCCGCACTTCTTATGGTTAATTTGCCGTCGCTGTATAATCTTTTGATTAGTTCCCATTGGTGGGGATTGAAGACTAGCACTAATTTATGGTTTGTGTGTGTCTGTGTGTGTGTGTATCTCTTGATGTGACTAAATATAACATTGCAGTGTCCTGTTTTATGGAGCCTTATCATGCATGTTTAAACGGCCTTATTAATTTGATGTGGGTATTTCTGAACACAGTCAGAGGTGAGCACACCCTCTTTTCTTCAGTTGGCCCACATGTTAATTGACATTTCATCATTGAAACATCTTAACTATCAACATGTGCCACAGGCAAAGCTTCCTGTGTTTCTAAATTGGAATCTTCATCCCTTGCAGCATAAAGCTGCTTTTAGACATACATTACCTGACCGTTGAATGCTGTGTAGTAGCTACCTGTTTCTTTACATGTCACTTAGCTTTCATACGGTTCAGAGTTTTGCAAGAAAATGGCAGCCTTTATATGGAGTATCAAGAGGTGCATCAATGCACCAATGTGCAAAAACGAATCAGTGAAATAGGCAGTAGGCACTAGAACACATTAAAATGAAAGGTGGAAAAGGAATGGGTTTCCTACTTATGATAACTCCACGGTTTGATTGCAAAGTATTTGGTATAGTCCAAACTTTTTCCAGCCATTAGCATCCACTAGTGATGATGAAGGAGGGCAATATGGTGATAAACTATATTTTAGCCCACCAAAAAAATCGAATTGGTTCAATTTCTTTTAGGACTGGTTCAATTTTTCTTGTGAGCCTGAATCAAATTGCCTATCAAGTGGTATGTTGGACTTACAAAAGCTTAGGAAGGGGTTGGTAAATAATGGCTTATAATTGCTAAAGCAATGCTGCTCTATTTTTGTAGACTTGAGAAGCATGACTATAAGATGTTTTCAGGGACTGGGGGTTATATGGTGGAAAAGGAAAACACTCAAAATCTTTGTATTGCCAGCATGCAGTGTGCATAATAATATGATGATTCCTGATGCTGCACGTTGTTTCACTGATAGGCTGGACACCGTACTCTATGAGACTGCCTCTAGAACACAGGCTAAGCTCATTATGATTAAACGCTGTAGGGATAATTAGTACAGCATTTGAACTGTGCTTTCATTTCAACAGAGCCACAGATCTCAATAGGGAAGGTAAGCACCAATGTAAAAGGGTCCCAGTATGCAGCTTATGTGTGATTTGGGGGTGATCTATGGCACTGATAAGAACTATCCCAAACCAAAGAAGGGGTAATTTGGGGTTTGTTTAGCGATGCACAATGTAGTGTAGAGACTAACAATTAACCTGACTAATATGAATCCACTAACCAATAACCTTAAAAAATTGAACTATTAGTAATTAGAGTGGGGTTGCTTATGCCATGCTGGTGCATGAACTTGCGCAGCAACATTGGTTTAGAAAATAAATGCACATATTAAAAGCTATTTTGCTGTGTAATGAATGTGAGGCTCAGAGCAATGGGGCAGTGGAATGTGCTATGTAAAAGTAAACTCAATGTTTTGAGCAGGAAGCTGCAGGAAGTTGGTATACAAATGTTGTAGATTCATCCAGGTCGTAGAATAAACACTTTACAAAGGTGACTGTTTTGAAAGCAGAAAGGGTTATGGAAAGTTACTGGGAAGTGGCAAAACAAAAGATGTAAAGACTTGCCAACTTAACAGTCTTCTTGGGCAAGTGGCAGAAATTGGCAGAGAAAATGGTGGGAAAAAGTGGAGGCATTGCTGATGAACTGTTGCCTTTTGCATTGTCAGGAATAGGGGTGGGTGAAGTCTCCACAGATGGAACAGGAATTCTGGATTTGCAGCATTATTCTGCTCCCGCAGCTTTCATGGAAACATGTATCTTCTGAACATGTTCTGCCACTGAGGATTTCCATAATCTTTGCAGACCTATTCGCCAGTTTGTGACTCAATTCCTGGCACAAACGTGTTACCGAAAGCTTTCATGTTGCATGTGGCCAATACACATTCAACACATTGTAGTGCATGGCAAAATACACAAAAATCATTGCTTCGCATGGGCAGTCTCAGACATTCACAGACATTTACGGATAGTTTGGCAACCCATGTGTGTTTTGCAAGGCCAATAAGACTTGTCAATCTCGGCACCATGGTCGCTTGTCTTGGGTCTAGTCACCTCAGTGTTGCAGGTAAGCGCCCACACTTGGTACTCCAAATGTGGGAGGTGGGCCTGGCTACACCACACAGTTAATCACTTCTGTAACACTGGTGTGCCAGTGGGAGATAAGGGAGGAAGGGGGGGAAGCAACTGTGTTGCTTGCATCATTGCAGCTCTCTCTCAGGTTTTTGATTAACGCTTCGTGGAAGAAAAGGGAGATGGGGATGAAAGCAACCGTGCTGCTCACGCTATTGCAGCTCCCGCGCCAGGCTTTGATGAATGCATCATGGGAGATGAGGGAGGCGGGGCTAAAAGCCACTGTAACACTTGTGTGTCATCATAGCCCCCGGGCATGGATTTGACAAACACATCACGGGAGATTCCTCTAGTAAAAAAAGAGAAAGTAAAACACGAAATTCGATTTTCCAGCAATAAAATAAAAGATACCTGCAGTTGACACTATCTCAACGGAAAAGGAAAAAGTGTTTCAAATCATGAAAAACATATGCAAACTGAAGAAAGGAATTCCACCCTTGCTAGAAAGGGGATTGAAAGAGTATGATGCACTTTGCCTCTTCTCTCATAGTAGTACCACTCAGGTCAAGCAATCGCTGATCCATTGCCAGTGACTCAACTGTCCAGTTTGGAAAGTATGATTTTCAGAAATTCACTGAAAATCGCTTCAATAGGCTGCCAGCCCTAGATCCACCAACAGATTAGTCATAACCGGTTATGCCTTTTCCTCCATAAACTGTATCTCATGCCTTTAACAGTTGGTGTCCCTTCTGTCCATGAAATTCTAAATCTACTCTTCATAGTCCACCCTTCAATGGTTACCATCCTTTTGTAGCAGGTTACTGCATTGCCTTGTTTGACAGTGCTTTGCTGCTTCAAAGATAGGTTTGCAGTATATAAGAACCAGCCCATTCACATACATACACCAGACCAGCTCCGGAGCATGGGCAGCCTTGTGGGTAGGGCTGGTAAGGTGCCGCTTAGAAATTATATTTTCGATAAAATCTTAACTATGTTTGTAGTTCTTGTGGTCCATACAGATTTTGAAGTAGTAGGAGTAAGGTTCCCTCGGGTATCGTTTGGAGATGCTGACAAGCAACAACCCCTAAATCATGGCTTTGTATTGAGCTGTTTCAATACTATAATGGTCAATTAATTATGTACAATGCATGGAGAGTTTGGTGCATTTGATGGCTTTAATATACTTACGTATTAAACCTCTGCCCCTCCATGTTGAAGACTACTGCCTTAGTGAACATGATTGTATACCTTAGGGGAAGCACTTCATCGAAGATGGCAGGAGAATTGTAAAACTATGTAAACATCTTAAACTGGGGTGTCATATGATTATAGAAACAAAGAGTATGTATGTTTCAATTATTTTAAGTGAACTCAGTGCAACTATAGCGCAATTTAGCAACATATTACACAAATATTTGGTGCCTTAACTTTCAGTATATATTTAATGCCATCGTAAATATTCAATTGGATTCCTATGTACTTCTATGTAAATGATTTAATTAGGAGCATGCTAAATCCATGTCTTGGCTTTCACTTACTGTAGGCCTTATTTCACGGTGCAATTAAACAAAATATCATGCTATAAATTTCTGCCTTAACTTTCTGTATATATGTAATCCTACGGTAATTATTCAATTTGATGCCTATGTAGTTCTATGGTAATGATTTAATTAGGCAAATGCTAATTCCATGTGGCGGCTTTCATTTACTGCAAGCCTCAGTCTAGGTTAAAGAATACATTAGTTGCAACTCAACGTCATTGAGAGCTTAGCAAATCAATGTTAAATCGGCCACACTACACAAAATCATCAGCCGATTACAACGGCTATTTCTCTATTTTATTGATTTAATCACACTCCCTTCCTGTATGTTTGTGATTTGACGAGATAATCAAGGCAGGCTTTTAAAAAATAATCACAGTCTTCGTATAGCGCTTAAAAGTTCCATAGAGTGCACTGGATATGAAGTCATTGCCACAATTGTTGAATTGCATGCAGTGATGACTGGTGAGCTTTTACATTGCTGTGACCAATGTTCCCTCTAAGCTGTGCGCATGTGCGCTTGCCCAGCTTCCTTCTGGGTGCCGCTCAGAAGATTTTTAGCAGCGCACACAGACAATTCTGACCTATTCAAAAAGTTTAAATAAGGCACAAGCCACAGCAATTACCTGCAATTATCTTTCCTTTGAATTAACCAACTAATCTTGATATCCTGCTCATTTGCATTAGACTACTATGCAAGGGTGACAGTAAACACCTAAAATCCTAACAGCAAAATAAACACACAAGAGGTTAAAACGTATATGAAAAAACTGGCTCCCGTGTACAGAAGAATCTAACTAAGATATGCCTGCACACATTAACCAAATAATGTTGCCTCCCCACCCATGACTCCTAAACCTGACTCAACCACACGTTTACCTTATGATTCTAACTTCGGCTCCAGAACACATTAAGATACTACCAGACAACCGTGACTCTTTCTCTCTTGGTTCTGCGAAAGGTTAGCAGACTTGAACCTACATCCACTTGTTTTATGTTTGTTGTAACATGAATAACGGCCACGCTCCACCATTTGTTACTCATTGCGCCTTACCAAAAGCGTCACCCACACTATATAATCGAACTACCAGCTCAATTAACAGATACTGACTGTAAGTAAGTAGGCTACTTGGATGTGTATCCTTATCCCATACTTCCTCTTTTTTTTACATATGTCAGGCAAATGCTTTGAAGTGGCCCGTTTGCAAGTTAACACATGGTAACATTCTAAAAATCAAATACTAATTTGCCCTCTAAAGATTTTGAGATGACAAATGCGATGCACAGCGTCTCCTATTTTAGCATTACTAACATTACACTATAAGTGGAGAGCAACATTGCAATTTTATTTACTTAGCCTACAAGGGATAATGGGTATGGAGTGTGCCTGGGACTACTCGCCCATAGTATCCGGGCACCGTATATTCAGACAGAAGAATGCTTTTCACTGCATCATTTACAAGTGTCCAGATACCTTTGGGCAGAGGCCTTCACACATTATACGGTAACTCGCTTCTATACAAAAACTCTTTCACTGAGCACTTGTGTAATCCTACACAATGATATAAGGGTGGGGTATGTTGACAACAGTCTTGTATGCACTGCAAAAGAATTGTGTACAAGCAGAGTCATGACATTCTTAAAATGCACATAATTTGTTGAGGCATTATATATGCCTTGCTTGCAAAGTATTGTGGGTCTGCATATATCCCAGTGAGTAATTGCTGCTAAAATCCCTCACTTTTTACAGTGCTCTATCAACTAGTATTGGAGGCTAGCACAAGGGCCGGGGAACGGTACAGGTGGAAGAGCACAGACCATCACTCCTTGCGGGTGATGAACAAAGCAGCACATTTCAAAAACCAAGGCAGATGTTGGGCAGTACACTGAAGGAATTGTGTTGCTTGTTTGCTAAAGGATAGGAAATTAGGAAATTCTAGTACCCGTCTGGACAAGAGCACCTTCGTTTTCTTTCTATGCTCAGCTGCTGAGGGCTTTTCAATATAACCATGTGTTCTGTGTGTATCGTCTCTAGCAGATCCCTGTATCTTATTTAACTTATTACAAAGAATTACAGAAGAGGGATCCATAGTTACAGAAGAAAGCACTCAGTCAATTGTATCTCTGATGAATTGATGCTATTAACTTACATGTGATTTTCTTCAGTAAGGCACTTTTTTAATTGTATCTAGGCTGTGGAGACGAAGGGTGGGCAAAACTATACACTTTATTATGTGCGTTCCTTCCTATGCTACTGTTCTACTGGTCACTAATTCGAAAAAATATCAGTGGAGCTTTGTGTGTTTAAGCAATTATATGTTCATTATTTCTCATTTTTGTTAGGCACATTTTCCTTTTTTAGGGAGTAAAAATGTATGGTGCATATGTCTCTTAGCCGCAAGGCTGGCGTTATCACTACACACAGGGGAACGTAATGTGGATAGTAAGCAGAGGCACAGGAATTTTTGATCCTCATATTCTGAGGGGCAGTTATTTTGATGCAATTATCATCCTCACACAAATTATTAAAAGCATGTTCTCCTGGCCCTTGAATTACTTCATTAAAGTAGCACTTGAACTCCTATCAACATGTTTTTTGACACATTGCTTTTAATTGACATTAATCCATCAGCAAATGTTGTATTCTGTCTGAATGCCTTGACAGCCACATCAGTTATGCCAACAGATATGTGGACATGAGTGATTTTCCAGTGACATAAAACATACCTTTTTCTCTGCACAGAAGTATGTTTGCAAGGTACCGTGGCAGATGTTGAAGTCTTGGACTTGTTGATAAGTTTTCTCAATAATCGCATATGACATATTTTAATTAACCTATCTAAGTGTTGTAAGATTTGTGAAGAATTGCAGTGGTTCGGAAGAGTAAATTCCTTTCTAAACTCTCTTCTCCAACGGTAGCTCACAAAGTGGTTTACCTCATTAGACAGTTGCGCACATGAAAAATAATGTGCGCACAACAGCCAACCAGTTCCGCACTTAGAGAAAAATAATTAGAGGGAACATTGGCTGTGACTAAAAAATATTTCCTGAACTGTTCCAAGCAAGCAAATCGAGTGACCCCCGACCTTATCTAGGGCTTGTTTAAGAGGCTTCTATCCTCCATATTTTTTAAATAATCAGTTGAAATGTTGCATATTAGACTAGATGTTCCGAGTGAATTTAAATACAAAGCCACATATTTTACTGGGAGTTTGTAGTGGAGCACTTGAAATACAACAGTGTTCAGTTTCTATGTCACCAGCAGTGCACAGGAGTTACTTAACACAGCAAATCAGAATTTCCACAGCAGAACTGCAATCTGAATTCGAGGCAAGGATTTTGCAAACGTATTGGACTACATTCCCAATTCCCTTGAAAGTACACCCGAGTCTTGGCAAAACAATCCAGTGTGATGTCAATAGTTTTACAGTGCTACTCAAATGTTCAACAATGCTAAATGCTCAAACCTGACTGGCTGGATGCTCAAATATAAATTAAAAACTGACATGCTCAGTTTTAACATTGCCAAGCCAGCTTGTAAATGACCCACTTTTTCATGGTTCCATGTAATGTTCCTGCACTGGAGGGAACAATGAGCATTTATACCTAAGTGCAAAAGATTCCCTCAGTGCATTTTGCAACATTCCTGAATCATGGGGAAATAGAAAACCGTTAAACCTGGCCACGACAACTTTAACGCTATTATTTTGCAATACAATAGAGGAAAATCCTAAATACTTGTGACAATTAACGATTGCAGCAGGCCTTTACAATATCAGTCAGTCAATGCACTTTATTCGAAAATGAAACATTTCCATAAAAGATTAAAAGACAATATACAATACATTACATACACAATCTAGGTTAAATGCTGAAGTAAATACATAACAAATATATAGTGGGAATAACTCCATGCTCTACTTAAACCCATCCATTTGTAGCAGTTGACTCCTTGGCAACAAAGCTCGTTACATATAAAGATAGACACGCTGTGTAAAAAGGTCAGGGATTTCGAGAAGCAGCTTAGACATTATTTGCACCTGTCTCACTCCCCATACCCTCAACGTTGGGAAGAGGAATGTCTTCCTTAAATGCGCATAGACAAGGCACAGTAGCATATATTGTTGTAAATCATCTGGATTGTGCCATTTACAGATACACATGCTTACTTTACTAGAATCAATCTCAGGTTGGAAAGCTGTGCCTTCTGGGACTTGGAAAAATTGCCCTTTTTTGTCTCTGTTTTTTAAACCATTGGACGTAACATAGGTTACTCACATGGGATATGCTTTTGTGGTAACATTGTACACTCTGTTTCTTTAATTCTATTTTCTTCCATCAATTTAATTTGAATGAAAGGAAACTTTCCATCAATGTTTTCCACTCTTCATTACTAGAAATTTGTTTCTTGGTAAAACAATCTATGAAGCTTAAGACTCCATAGGGAGGCTTTTATATATGTTGTCCAGGGTGCTATGTTGGCATTATCTGAATGCTATGGTATTGATTCATCCCTAACAGTTTTTCCGAAATCATTTTTTTCAACAAAATTATTTTGAAAAAGCTCATGGAAATATATGGGGGCGATGATGTAAGAGGTTACAAGGGGTAGGGTTTATAATATAGGGAAGGGGGAATTTGGGAGTGATATACAAAATGATTTCGAAAAAACTCAGGTTGATATAGGGACATAGAACTATATGAATCCATTATGTCTACTGCCAGCCATCTAGTTAATGTTAAGTGTGGCTTGTCCATAGTCACATCCAATACAGCAATGGTTGCAAGGATATATATTTTTTGATATATGTCAAGCCACATTTTTCATGTAGCAGATAGCCTGGGAAACCATGGCACACGCCCATTTCTTTTTTGAGTAATTGTTTTTCAATGACTTGGACTTCTTCTGTGCAGTGACCGCCCCAAATGCCTGCTCCGTACGCAATGAACAGTAAACGATTTTGCTCTATAAATGTGTGTGAAATGTGGTCTAGGGCTAGCCCTTCTATTTTCTTACCATATTTTAGGATTCATCCATTTATATGTGATGCTTTTGGTACTTGGTTTTGAATGAGTATGTCCCATCTAAGATATTATGGCCACCTCCCTGCAGCTGTTTGGAATGATCTTTTGTTATATTATATTGTGGTGGCTGTAGGCAAGCACACAGAACTTTCCTGTTTGATAAACTTAATCGGACCGAGTCTGTCCCCGCGGACTTGCTGTTCACCATGCCTGTTAATGCCTTTCCTACTTCACTGACAGATACTCTTATAGGATCATCTCTAGGTTTCAGAATGTCCTCATTTAAAATGTATCCATTGTGCTTGTCTTACCAGAACTGTCATTGCATATAAAGGTTTCTGGTTAGCATTCAGGCAATCTGCAATGGTTCTCAAGTAGTTTTTTCTTTTTGTGCCTGTACCAATACCTTTTCTAGATGTATACAAGCCTGCTCAGACAATTCGGATTTCTTCTTTCCTTAGGACAGCTAAGAGTGATTGCTTGGCCATTTTACATTTTGTGTCAAACCACATTGTTCTCCTTGCAGTACTATTTGGAAAGAATTGTGTTTTTCTAAATGCCTGGATTGTTGTTGATATTATGTTCCTCTAGGCGATCAGTCTGGCATCTCAAGTGCTATCCGTAGGCATGCAGTGATGTTATCGAATAGATAACAAAGAATGCAATTTTGGACTAACCCAAAACATACAGAACAAAAAAATAGAAAATTTAGAAGACTAATTAAATGTGGTTGGGAATAGAAACAGGAGTTTTAGGGGTGGGGAAAAAGTACATTAAAAAAGGGGTTTGGGGGAACCCCCCTAAAACAACGAAAAACAAAATTAGTTATTTTTTTAGATGTTGTTTGCTCATTCAAAATTATTTCTTTTGTTTTCTCATTCAATAAAATCATGTGTAACCCTATCCATATCCAGGCATATTTACATGTCATTACAAGTCATTTGAGGTTTGATGTATGATCCTAGCTACTTGTAGGTTCTAATCAATGTGTTCCCACCATATAATTTTATACCCGCCATTGTCATCTTATTCTCCTGATTCTGGCGCTTATGTATGTGAATTGGTTCCTTCAGTTTCCTTATTGTCAGGATGACGGGGTCATGGTCGCTCTCAATCCTAATGGCTACTTCGAAATCTACCACCCAGGACCAAGTTTGTATGCCTATTAGGAAGGAGACCTAGCTGAGGTTTTTTGATCTCGGTGGACGGTGCCCTAAATTGGAACCTCCTGAACCACTGACCTGGCTGACCAACATCTAGTGACATATAACCCCAGTGGTGAATCCATTCTCTTCTTCAAGATATATAATCGGCCCAATACATCATATGGGCTTGCTGTTATGAAGGAAATACAGGATTTGGTTAGTTCTTGGGGACATTTTGAACCACTAAAGGCCCATATTTTTCTATCAGGGGATTTCAGTCTTCAACTTGAACCTATCAGAGAGCTGGAGAAGTTGTTGGAGGACTAAGCTACAGCTTGGGATATCACACTCCTTGTGGCTGACAAGCCTGGCAGGGTACACCGTCAAGCCATTGATACAGCTCACAGTCTGTATAACTTAGAACTAAGACCATGTAATAGCCGCTTCCCAAAGGATCAGACAGCAAGCTTGACTTATTTAGCCGTAAATGGCTACTCCACCATAGATTAGAACCTAGTAATGGCTAAGCATTGGAGAAGGATGGGCTGTTTTGAAGTCCTGTCTAACGCTGCCAGAGATTACCGCTCATTATATATCAATTAGAACTTTGATGGGGATCAGCATTTGCCAATTCAAAATCTGTTAAGGGCTGATGATATCGCTGTGACAAAGCACACACGTAAAACTATCAAATGGTCTAGTATCGTAGAACAGGAAATGGGAGCAATAATAAATGACACCATCTTGAGTAACCTGAGTGAGATCTATAGTGAAGGGATCTCAAATGATGGTATTCTCACTGAGTTGAGAAACATCTTGAAAATCTCTTCCCTCACTTTAATTGTGAAGCACATAAAATTAAAACGAGAATGCTAAAAAAGGTTGGTTGGTGGTGACTGTCGGGATGTGACAGTTAATGGATTGCCTCGACGCGGGTCAAACCATTAATAAGGCACTCTATCGCCAACTTAGATATAACTATAAAAAGTTGGTGCTAGAAAATAGGAAAGCCTATCTTAGGCTAAAGTGGTCCCGCTTAACATAGGCTTTTGAAGAGGGTGATACAGTATCCTACTGGAAAGTCGTTTAGGGCGAGGAAGTAAAAGGGGATGTGACTCTCCACTGCTGTATTACTGCAGAGGTTTTGAGGGAGCATTTCTCAGGTCTATGTGGTGACCCCTCTAGATATGCAGACAACGTACCCCATGAAGCTATCCTGGCATCAGAAGTGCTCCCGAGGGTGGGCAATGTCCAACTTAATGTGTGGGATGCATGTAATACACTGGGATCCCAGAAGATCAGGTCCACACCGGATCACCAAAGACCTGTACAAAGATGAGCCTTGTGTATGGGGACCATTTGATGCAAACTGTTGAACACAGTAATCAAGTTCAATATAGTCCCTTCCTTTTGGCAACATGCCTCAAAAGTGCCAATATGCAAGACAGGAGGTAAGGACTGTACACCAAATTACTGGCCTATTTCGCTCCTGGGCAGTACAGGTAATATTTTTGCTAAGGCTGTTCCATCTGCAAGACTGGGTCAAGGGGAATAGTATTGTTAGTGATCTCCAGGCATACAAAAGTTCTGTGGACCAAATGTTCCGATTTTTCTTGATGGTCCAAAAGTACACTGTGCTTAATAGGATGAAAGTTTATGCAGTTTGTGTGACCTCAAGACTGCCATTGATGGGGCTTCTCACAAAACTCTCTGGTATGTCTTGATGAAAGGAAATGTACCCACACATCTGATCTCTGTAATCCAGGCAGTGTAATGCAAAAACAAAGCAGTTGTGTGACATGGCCTGGCTGATGAATTCATTGAGGCCTTTCACAAGGCTGTGTTTCGGCCCTTCTATTATTTTGTGTTTATATTGAAGAGATAATTGTTTCCTTATTAAATGAGCGTTTGTATTGCCCTACAATAGGTCTGGACAAGTACACAGCCTTTTTCTATGGAGACGATGCAGTCGTTTTTTCCACTAACTCACTGGGATTAAAAAAAACATTTGAACATTTTTGTAAGAACATGTGGAGAACTTGGTCTCAAATTGAACATTGAAAAAAATAAGGTCAGGTTATTCAGACCCAGAATTACCAAGTACTGCAAACTTGATATTGCTATGACTGGAGAATTACTCCTGCCTCTGTTCATTTATGGCCAGTGCTGTCCAAAACCCCCCACCCCTCTGTGCTTCCATGTAACACCTCCTCTTCATCTATACCTATCCCTGTTACTCCCAGCTCTATGCTTTTATGGACAGCACTGCTGAAAGCTCCTGGCCCTTGATGTATTTTCATGTACCATTCCCTCTCCATCTATACCAGTCCCTCTTACTCCCCTCTCTGTGCCGTTACGGCCACTGTTGCCCAACCCTGCCAGCTCTTGCTGTACGTCCATGCAACACCCCCTCTCCACCTATACCTATCCCTGTTACTTCTGTCTCTGTGCTTTTATGGCCAACATTGCCCAAACCTTCCAACCCCTGCTCTACTTCCATGTAGCAACCCCTCTCCACCTATACCTATCCCTGTTACTTCTGTCTCTGTGCTTTTATGGCCAACATTGCCCAAACCTTCCAACCCCTGCTCTACTTCCATGTAGCAACCCCTCTACATCTATACCTATCCCTGTTACTTCTCTCTCACTACCTTTATGGCCAGAGCTGTCGAAACCTCTCAGCCCCTGCTGTACTTCCCTGTAACACCCCCTCTCCATCTAAACCTATTCCTGTTACTCCGCTCTCTGTGCTGTTATGGTCAGCAATGCCCAAGTATCCCAGCCCTTGCTTGCATTCCATGTAACACCCCCTCTCCGTTTATACCTATTCCTGTTTCTCCGCTCTGTGTGGTTTTATAGCCAGTGCTGCCCAAACCACCCAGCCATGCTCTACTTGTTTCTAACGACCCCTCTCCATCTACACTGATCCCTGTTACTTTCATCTCTGTTCATTTATGAGCAGTGCTGCCAAAACCTCCCACCCCTCAGTGCTTCCATATGACACCCCCTCTCCATCTATACCTGTTCCTGTTACTCCCCTCTCTGTGCTTTTATGGCCAGCAATGCCCAAATATCCCAGCCCCAGCTGTTATTCAATGCAACACCCCCTCTCTGTTCATACCTATTCCTGTTACTCCCCTCTCTGTGCCGTTATGACCACCGTTGCCCAAACCTGCCAGTTCTTGCTGTACGTCGATGTAACACCCCCTCTCCACCTATCCCTGTTACTTCCGTCTTTGTGCTTTTATGGCCAACATTGACCAAACCTCCCAACCTCTGCTGTACTTCCATGTAGCAACCCCTCTCCATCTATACTTATCCCTATTACGCCCCACTTTCCTTCTCTTATTGTTTGTGAAGGGGGCAGGATTGTAAATGAAGCAGTTTTTTGGGAGAGTTTCTGGGTGTTTTGGTAATTTCAAGGACATTTTCTTCATCAAGGCGCAAACCACTAAGTCACATCAAGATAAATGTGCATTTGCTGTAATATAAAACACTCTACTTAAAAAGAGGAGAGAAATTAATGCCTATTGAGAGGACTCATGATTTATACTGACTCTTTGATGCGGTCGGTTTCATTGAGGAATGTTAGGAGTGCGCACAGTATATATTTATTTGTAGAAGGTGTTTCGGCCATAAAACTAGAATGTCTGTCTCGGATCTCTACATCTTAAACCTGTTTTGACCCATCCATGACTCAATGGCTTTCACACGCTCTGTCACTCGGACGAGAAATCCTCCCTGTCATGAGACCTACAGGTATATTTCGGTGCTATATGTGTTTGAGTGAAAATGAATTTGGTTGTCACAGAACACATCCATGGGTGCTTTCACAGAGATGTTGAATACAGTGCGTGCAGATGTTTCAATATTGTGTGACTCCATTGACACACACCAATGCCCATTAGACCTGACTGTGCCGTGCAATAGGATGGTTGTACAAACCTGTAAATTAGACCATAGTGCGAGAGTTACCGAGCAGGCTATGCTACACAGAAGGGTAGTAGTAACACGTAGACAGACAATTAAAGGTCAGGGAATCGAGAGCTGGGTGGGATTTCTCCTTTTCTGATTTAATAGACAAAGGAGCATAGCCACCTACAAAGATGTTTATTACTGGAGAAGGGAAATGCGGTCCCACAGTCTTGTCCACTGAATCACGTGGTTTGATCAACCCAGTTCACTGCCACCGTGTTGCATTGGGACAAGCCACCAATTCCGTAGAATTGTTGTATAGACTACATTATAGTGTAAGCCCGCCACATCATTATGAATGCAGGGTTCTGCATTATATCATGGATCTCAGGAAATGGATTTTGTGTACCCGACTACTACATCACAGAAAAGTGAGGAGAGCTGTCAAGATAGTGTACGATTTCCCACAAGAAAATGTTAACTGTAGGTGAGTGATCACTGCAGCGTAGGGGCAATGGAACAATGGCTGCCATGCCGAAAAAAGATAGGGTTTTCAACCAGCCCTACAAACTGACAGCCCTAATCCGTTTGGAAATTGATTTTAGGAAATGCACAACATATTTAATGACAACAGTGGGTAAAAAGAAAAGGTTTACATTATGGGTAGCCATATTACAAGAAGAATCAACGTATTGCACAAAAAAGTGGCAGTCAAGATGAGATGTATTGACGAAATCGTCTTGTAACATCTGAAAAACCAATTCAGTACGATGATGTGAAAAAAAATGAATGGTGTGGCGTTTACACAACTGGCAGGCGAGACTCATTCAGAGTATACTCAGGGGAACATGATACAAGGGAATGTATGGGTAGTTGCTGATAGGATGGCATGGTAAATGTGGTTTGGTAAAATAACTGAGGATGCAAAGAAAAGAGTTTTAGAAAGATGGATTTGGATGGCCTAAAGAAGGGAAAGCTAATGGAAGCTTTGCACAGGGTATAGGGGGCATGCTTTGGGAGGTGATGCAAACAGTTAAGATGGGCGGTGAGATGAAAGAGAAGTAAAAGATGGAGGGAAGGAAAAGGAAGGAGGAACATTCAGAGAACAAATGATTGCAGTTATGAAAGTAGGGAAAGTGCACCCTGATAAGGACAAGAAGGGAACCTAGATGCTCAGAATATGGCATAATGCAATCAAGTGGATGGTGTAAGTGATTTCAATCTGGCACACACCCAAGTCAAAGCCCAGCATGAAGTGCACAACTGAAAACCTTATTTTTGTCTATAAATTCAATATTCTGAACGAAATACCACTCATATCATACCTTTCTCCTGGAAACCTCCCCCTGCCCCGGTCACACTGAACCAGGTATGAGGCTAATTTGCAAAGGTAAATATTTATTTATGTATTTAAAATTTAATCACAATAGGTTTTAATATATAAACAACAATCACCAATGGGGTGACAGAACACTGAAGAATGTCTTTAATACACTGTGAATCAAGTAATGAGCACCAAAAACATATGCAGCACAGCAAATAATAGTTTTATGTTGGCTCAGATCAGATAGCACTATGGTTAGAGGTTCCCCCTGCCACACCCCAACCCCCAATAGGCAATGTAAAGAGATGGCAGGAGAGAGCAGGTATTCAGGAATAGCACTAATCAACAGAACATCAGTCCCTCTTTCCCCCAGCAAACACAAGAGAAAAACTGAATTGACTTTTCAGCTGTCAGGATGGCTTTTAAATTATCTTTAGAATTGACTGGGAAAAACACCAAATGTGGTCAAAAATACTTCAATTGTTATACATTCTTATAGGAGCTGCTTTGAACAGTTGCACACAAGCAATAATTTAGTCCAAAAAAAGCATTTGAAATCTTAAAGTCCAAGTTGGAAGCAGTTTAGAGCTCTTTCACACGTATAACCTTTCAGATTTTTAAAATCGTGGCAAACTGTTCATTGCACGATATTCACAATAACTTGAATATCGCACTGATGTTTGTTTCTATCACAAAAACTGAGGGAGTATTAGAGGTTTTAGTAAAGGTCATTTTTGCGAGATAGGCACGAGAATGGAAAACAGAAATGCACTTTTGGAAATGACAAATGGGTTGCTTACACTAGAGGATGACTATGAAAAAGCGGATAGCACACATGGATCTTACAGTCACTTGATCAGGGTGACCCGCCTGCTAAGGAAACTCGACTGGTCCTGAAGGAAAGATAGGATGGGTTTGAGATAGGAATAAGACAATGCAAAGATACTCCTAACAATACTGGTTCTGAATGAAAATAGAATGGGTTTGAGATAGGGATGAGACAATGCAAATATACTATGGGCCACAGTTCTTCCTATTAATACTCACAGGAAAAGTTTCTGAATGAGCCGTCAGCTCTGGTCATAGGATTGGTTGGTCTAGGAAAGACAGTAACTCAGGCACGGTACTGGATCAGCTATGCCGGTCGCCGGAGTTGCACAGGCTCTGCCCTCCTAGTCTGTGGGTATTTGAATCAGCTGGATGGCAAGTTCCTCAGGCAAGCCTAAAGGTGGCAAGGCAGAGAATTTCAGGATACTGGTTCAAAAGGCCTTCTCACACCACCCAGCGCTTTACTGGGTAGAGAGAATATATTTGAGGTTTTGGACCTCGCTGGAAATCAATAGTCTCTATTTCTGGCAAGAGATTTGGCATCTGGATCTGGAAGAATATTAAAGCTGGATGTAGAATGCTGTATCATTCTACATCCAGCCGGAATCAGGAGAGTGGCTGGATCAGTGTGTCCCTATGTGTTGTCAGCTGTTTCTATTTATCCTCTAAAATGACATCACAAAGGGGGTGTGTGGGCCGGTTCAGCTAAGCTTGCCCCTGTGAAAGGTGATTGGTTCAGAGTCTACTCTCTGCATTGATAGGAGGAGAGAAACAGTGTCATCTTTATGGTATAATTTTATGATGCTGGGAATCCACCCCTAGCCAGTGGAACACAAAGGGCCTCATCACGAGTTGGGCGGTAACGCCGGCGCTAATAGCGCCGGCGTTGTCTTCCCTCTTGCAAAATCCACTGGCGCTAATAGCGCCGGATCACGGGTTTGGCGGAACGGGAAATCCCCATTCCCCATTGAGCCCATTCGGGAATGCCCCATTCCCCATTGGGCTCAATGGGGAAATTTCACGCTCTTACGGTAAGAGCACGAAATTTCGGCGGATTTCACCCCAGCTAAGAGCTGGGGGGAAATCAGCCAAAGCTGTATTTTGGTGGACCCTTAAATCCGGCGGTAACTGCGCTACCGCCAGATTTAAGGGTTACAGCTAAACTCGTGATGAGGCCCAAAGTCTTATTATGGCAAAATACATATTTACACATGTGCAACCTCTATAAAAATCACATACACAGATTGCATATGTTATGGAGTATCTGATCATCAAAATTCAACAGCTTTGAGACTTTGTTTCGACTTTCTGCAAAATTTTGTCCATTTTGTAATGAAAACATGTTCCAATATTTCTGTAAATTTCCGCAAATATGCATGTTTGCCCTGGGAATGTGTGTATAAAGTTTCACCATTCTAGCAGAAATTCAGTCCCCATAAACCCACATTTAATGCCATTCCTGTTCAGAATAAACTACGCGGTTGTACTAAGTTCTCAAAGATAGTGCTAAAAATTAGGTTAATTAATCTGCCATTTTCAGATTTTTGACCCCTTTTGATAATAAGTTATACACCTTCTAAAAATGTCCATTACATATCCTATTAACACCAAATGGTCAGTATTTGTCACTCCTTGAAGCATGTGGCAGCCCCCTCCTTTGGAATTTTCTTCTGTCAGCCAGGAGTTTCCTGTGCTGCAGCAGTTTTATGACCTTTCACACCTTCAGTATCCTGGGTTGGAGGATGTCCATTGTTCAGTCCTGGGCTAACCAGCAATTGGCACCTCCCAGTGAGTTTCTGCTGAGCGGAAGGCCCTCCTTCTTGGAGGAGACAACCCTGCTTTTCCAGCTCTTGCAGCTTCAGCCAGGCTAATTAACTTTTTAAACCCAGCAAAAAACAAATTTGTTACATCAACCATAAATACATTTCTTTCTTGGCCTTAAAATCTGTGGGAAAACACAACTAAAATGTGTATTCCTTTTTGGCAACAATCCTTTTTATGTTTGCTAATCCAACAGACTTTTTAATTTTAGGTAATTTTAAAGTTTCCTCAGAACTCCTCTGACAGCTGTCATTCAGGTAGCCCTGGGTACTGCACCCAGATTTTGGCATAGATGCTGTCAGTTTTCAGACTTTGTATGTTTCACAATGCTTCTTTTGATACATGAATTTTAGCACCAGGCATGATTTTGAATTTGGAGAAGTGTTGTGTATTGGCATTTAGGAGTTTTTAGCGACAAATCAAATGTCATGTGAAAGCATATTTTGGGGTGTCACTTGCAAAGTGCTACTTCTCTCTCTCTGCACTCTGTTTTTTGGTCATGGAGCCCACTCACACCTTTTCTGCAGGGTGTACTCTATTTCCACACACATGCATCATGGGTGGTAGGTTGTGCATTCCTCTGTTTGTGTGCTGAAGCACATGGTTTTTTGTAGGTTTTTGGTGCGCACAAGGCTTTTGCCGCCATTGTTGCTGTTTCTTTCACCATAACTGGCAGGGTGATGCCGCATACCGTAGCCGAGTGGGTCAACAAATCCCACAATGGAAAGTGAATTTGCAAACCGAGTTTCGCTCAGAAAAGGCAAAGGTCTACCTAATAGATGAGGTGGAACAGATGAATATATCAGTACTGCCTTATACACCAACCCAATACCGCAAGGGCCAGAGGCATGGTCAGAAACTAGGAACGGAGTAATAAATGATCGGAACGCAAGACCAAGATAACAATTCCCAAGACGCGAAGTGGTAGACTCCCAAGAGTTATTTATTTTAATACGAGAACCACCAACCATTGATGTCCAGGTGTGCATGTTCCGTAAGCCAACAGACTATATAAAAGTAACTGGCTATTGTCCCCAGTGGCCACAAAGAACACAGCATGTACATAAGATTTAGCTAAAACCTTACCAAATAGAGGGAAATCCACTCTCAAACACAGTACCCTAACACGTTTTCCATATATAAGAAACACTGGCTATTCATTATTAGCCAAACACAGATAAGACACCTGCCGACTCCCTCAGAACATGTGCAGACACCAGACACCATACAGCACACACTGCCAACTACAAAGGAAAGGGAAGGCCTCATCACCTCGGGATTACCATAAGTGTCCTTTAATTGGAATTATGGCAGACTGCAGAAGTCTCTCCCCCCATTTCTGTCTCGCTCATATCCTGATGCTTTATCAAAATGTCCAAGGCTGGTAAGCTAGATGCCAATCAAGGTGAAGTACCCTTGACACACTGCCTATGATGGATTATGCCAAACAATAGGCTGTCACTGTAATCATGCATTAGAAATGGTATAAATAGTAGGATAGGTGCAGGTGGAGCGATCAGATAGGCGTAGACCAGTAAAGTAACTAACCGCTATGGGTCTTATATGTAGTTTGAACTACTAACCAACCGAACTTCCCCCTCGGATTTGTAAACTGATATTGTAATGTGAAGTCATTGGACCTCATTACGAGTATGGCGGTAGCCATGCCGCTTTTAGCAGCATGGCTACCCCCATACCAGGTACCAGGTCTGGGTTCCTGAAATGGGGAAATACCGGGCCATTCCGAATTTGGAGGGCCAGGTGTTTCCCCATTCAAGGAACCCAGACCCAGTACATCCCCATTCTCATTTGAGCCCCCATAGGGGTCAAATGGGAATGGGGCGGATGCCAACAACAGGCACGTTAATGGCGGGCCCGTTGTTAGCATCCTGGTCTGCTCGCGGGTTAAGGATGCCTGGTTTTACCAGATGTCCTTAGCGGGTCCCGCAAGCAGACCTGAGGTGGTAGAGTGTTAACGGGGCTGGCAGCTCTACCGGCACTGTTAACCCTCTACTGCCTTCCTCATAACGAGGCCCATTGTTGACATAGGTTTGGTACACAACTTGCTTGCAACCAATGAAAATTTTGAGAGCTACGAGAATGAGATGATTGTATGTTGTGCCAGCTAGGATTCATTGTTTGAATAGAGCTGGGGTTTGACATGCACCCAAATCCTCCATCATTGAGTGTTATTCTGACTAATTGTGTGATCTTGGGTGCACCTGTATACTTGGTAGCATAGGATGGTTCTCTAGTCATTTTTCAGACTATCAAGGCCATCTTGTCTCATCGCATTGGATAGCAAGAGTGGTCTGTGAAGAGTGGAGATAACACGCAATTGAGAACAGAGGTCAGCAGGTACCCACGTTGATGGAAATCCCTGCCCCGTCCCCACAGGCTGCCCTGCTGGGCTTGGATGGGAGCAGGCAGATAGAGGTGGGTCGACACCAAGGACCCTCAGAAAATCCATGGATGTGAGTGTGAAGGGTGTACTCCAAAACTGTGGAGTTGAGGGTTTTGTGTGTTATTAATTTATGAGAAATAAGAGATGATAAATGATTGAATACAGTGGAAAGTTGTTAGCTCTGGATTTGGTCCCTAGGCTTGAGGCCAAGGATCAGTGTTACAGTCCTGTTCTGGATTATCTGGATTATCTGGAGGGTCCGAATAGAAAAAAGGTTATATTAAGGAAAAGGCCATTGCAGTAGTCTAGCCTCGGGAGAACTGGAGCTCTAGAGACATTGAGCTCTGGGGGAGAGTGAAAAAAAAAGAATTCCTTTGAGGAGGTGGATTTGGAAGTGGGACTTCTTGGCTAGGTCCTGAATGTGAGGGATGAAGGAGAGAGAGGAGTTGAAGATGACACCAAGGCTTCTGGCTGCAGATGAGGGGGGAGAGGGTAGCCCATAGAAGATGGCCAGAGTGAGGGAGAAGAAGAGGGAGCAGGAGTCCCGATAGGAAGGATCTCAGTCGTGCTGGCATTGAGGCAAAGATCAATGGAAGTACACCTAGACTGGATGACAGATAGCCAGTCAGGAATGATAGGTGAAGTAAGAAGAGGATCAGAGGGAAGTTTGAAGAAGAGTTGTGTCTCATCTCCATAACACTGGATGTTTGGGAGAAGGTGGAAACAATGTGTGCAAGCTGGGAAAGATAGTTGTTAAAAAGCCAGGGAGAAAAGTCAGAGCCCTGGGGGACTCATCAGTTGGAGATAGAGGTGGGGGAAGAGAAAGATACCAGAATGACCTGGGATGGTTGGTCACTGAGGAAGGAGTTCAGCCAATCAAGTGGCCACTCTGAGATACCTAGGGTATCGGGGAGCCGTTTTATGAGTATGGAGTGGTTGACCATATCAGATGCAGAGGAGAGATCAAGTAAACTGAGGACAGTTTGAGAGTTGAAATCAAAAGATGCAAACATTTCCTCACAGGTCTTCAGAAGAGCAGTTTCCGTGCCTCTGGATGCTCGGAATCCAGATTGATGGTAGTTGAGGCAGTCAAGGAGTTCAGTGTCCTGGGTAAATTGGGGGAAGACCAGTTACTCCAGGAGCTTCCCAAGGAATGGGGTGATAGATATGGGATGGTAATTGGCTGGACAAGATGGGTCTCCAGAAGGTTTTTTCAGGAAGTAGTGCCTGAGGGAGGAGAGGAAAGATCCAGTAGCAAAGGAGTGGTTGCAGAAATCAGCAAGTGCAGGGGCAAGAGAGCCAATGTTGTCTTTAATAGTTCTGGAGGATCAGGGGGAGACCTGTTTGGAGGAAACTCTGGGGAACTCATCAGGTGTGACAGGAGAGAAGGAGGATAGAAAAGTAGTGGAGGATGGGAGTTCTTCGGAAGCAAAAGGGTGGGGTAAGGGGGAGGGGGAGGGACTCAATGGTGCTCAGGATGTCCTGAGTTTTTGCAATGGAGTGTGATGCCAGTGTGTTGCAGAGGGCCTGAGAGGGAAGAGGTGAGGAGGAGACTGCAGAAGGGATGGCTAGTTCTTTGCAGATTTTAAACGGTTCACCCGTGTTGTTAAATGAAACAGAGATGCAAACCTGTATGTAGGCCTTTTGCTTGGCATAGATAGATAGTCTATATTGCCTTTCAAGCTGGAGACAAGCCAGTTTGTCAGAGGGTGAGCCTGAGGTCTGCCACTTCCGTTCCACAGCTGTGCACTTGCATATCATTTACAAATAGATTACAGAGAGATTCCCTAATTCATATTATTTGTGAGGAAGGTACCATTATTTCTGCAGGAGGATTTACCAAAGGTACCAAGTTCATTGTGAAGCAATGGCCCTTATGACGTTGGCCTAATAAAAGGAGTAGGAGCAGTAAAAATATTGCTGAAGAGGAATACCATTTTACCACAAGCAAACCAGTATCTCATGTCCAAGGAAGCTGACAAGGGAATTTATGAAACCATGGCTGCCTTGGTACGGCAGGGTATGTCAGTGCATTCAAAATTGCCATGCAACACAGCACTGTTCCTCATACAAAAGGCACAAGGGGGGCTCTGGGAGATGTATTCTGGATTAACGCCCTCTGAACAACATTGTTGAAGCTGAATTTCCCTTAGTGCTGAATCCGGCAACAAAATTCCACTAACATACTGGCTACAGCCCCATCTTTTACAGTGATTGATTTAAACAATTGTTTCTTTTCCATTCCCCTGCATGAAGACTCCGAATATTTGACTGTGTTTACCTATTGCAGAATTCGATTACAACGCAGCCTCCTCCCACGGGGATACTGTGAATCCCCCAGTGTCTTTAATAGAGTGCTACAAATGAACTTAAGCAATGTTCAAACTGACAGCACGGTCATGCAATATGTGTATGACATATTTGTTTGCAGTGCAACACAGAAAGAGTTCAGAACAGGCTAAGTGAAATTATTGACAGTATTGGCAGAAAAGGGGTACAAGGTGGACAAAGAAAAATTGCTAATTTTTTTAGGAAGAGGTATTGTACATAGGCCAGCTAACATCAAAGGAGTGGGGGAAAGTGACACCTGAAATATCAGAAGCTATTAGCAACATGGTCAGACCAAACACTGTGAAGGAGACTAAGACTAACAGGGGTTGTTGGACCATGCGACTACACCTCGGTAAGGAAATTAGGATTGGAAATGGAGCTGCTGACTTCAACGTGAGTAACATATAACCAAAAAGCTACAATAATCTGTGCAAAAGTGTGTAAAAATCACCCCAAAGCAGGTGCTCCATATTCATATGTGTATTAGGCTTAAATAAGGTTAAACTAGTTTATTGACTTCATAAACTAATTTCATTCACATCTATTACATGACATCCATAACTTGTTTAGTGAGAATGTTAGTAAGTCACTTCCTGGTATCTGAACATCAGATTATGTTATAAATAACACAAAATGCAAGCTGCCAATGATAACTAGAAGGAAACTTTCCAAAAAACTGACAATGTGAGCTGCCAAAAATAAAAAAGGAAAGTATCCTAGAAAACTACCAACTACATGGCCACACATTTCGCCTTTCTGGGTTTTGTTAAGGCAAGCAACACATTTATACTGTCATTAAATAATAAAAGTAATGCATTTTTAGGAGTCCTAGTGAGATTTGATTGATTGATTGCATGCAAAGTGGCCAATATAAGAATACGTCTTAAGGAAACGGGCTGGTTCCCATAGATACAAGTATATGCAGATAAATAATGGTCCTTTGGTAAACCTTTGAAAAGTGGGCTGGTTCCCATAGGCAATAGTATATGTTGGTTAGAGATGGTGCATTGGTAGACCTAGTAGGCAAGAGTTTCCTCTGCCTTGCAGCTGTGCTTGTTTTGGCACCAAAAAGCAATTAGATATCTGATTACAGTAAAATGTGTACGATACATACACCATACTCATAAAGCAAGTTTTAATGTCCTCCTGTGAAAACCCGGGCAATTCATTAAGAATTGGTTACTATCAGAGGCAAATGTGCCCTGTGCAATTTTGGATGCTAGAAACAAACACTTTAACAATACCTCTACAAAGTTTCATTTGCAGGCTGACCCCCCCCCCCAATTAGTGACATGGCTCATAAATAGGTTTCCCACAAAATACTTTAATTTGGTATCTGACATTTCATGAATTCTTGTGGCATTTATCGAAATGCTCTGGGGTCAATTCACTCTCTTTAATTAGTGTGATAAACGGCCAGGACAAGCAAGAACCTAAAAAGTCCCATGGTACACCATCAAACTGGCTCTTACCTTCTGTCTGCCCACTTACTCCCAAGTCCCTCGAAAGAAAACATGTCCTGTTTTGGGGAGGCATCTGCATTCAGTTCTCTCATGAAAAGGCCTTCTTGAGGATAATTTCCATCAAATCCTTCCATTTGGAAACACAACCTCTTTTTCTCCTTTAAGGCCGGCTCTCTTCCTTTTCTGCTTTCCCAAAACATATTCCCGTCTTCCTATGTGTGTAACCATAAATACCCATAAAATTCCACCCATGCAACATCAGTTGACACATCAGTTTTGGATTGGACAAAGAATGTGATAGGTTCCCATGAAATTCCACACACCTATAAGAATCCTCCTCTTTGCTTCAATTGGCACAATGTATTTTACCATGTCATTATGTGATATATTTAGTTGTGAGTTAGCCCTCACCTCAGGAATTATGATCATATTGGACTGAATATGTTTTACCTCTTAATTTCTTGTGCAGACTGGTGCCACTAATAAGAACAACCAATGAAATTGCAGTCATATTTTAAATTCAGAAGCATACTTCATGTTTCTGTAGCTGAAAGCAAAACAGTATTATTGAAATATGAAATTCTACTAATATATATATATATATATTACATGGCCACGGTAGTGGCCATGTAGTTATGGTTAAGTTGCTGTTTCCATAGGAAGAGCACTTTTTGGGCGGCTTATAACTTTGCTCTCCCTGGACGGATCCTCACCAAACTTTGCAAAAAAAGTATTTGGGTCACTCTACATTTTTTTTAAAGTTTGGTGAGGATTCGTCCAGGGGGGGCAAAGTTATAGGGGGGGCCCCAAAACTTTTTTTTTTCCCATAGACTGAGTGGGAAAACATTTTTGCTCGCGCCTACAGCCCAAACCGCTGGACGGATTTCCACCAAATTTGGACTAGGAGCAGCGGCTTGGTCCCGAAAGAGTGCCTTTGCAAATTTGGTGAAAATCCGTCAAGTAGTTTTTTTTTAAATGACCAAAAAGTAGGTAAAAAAAAAATAGTGATATCTGTGTTCGCTCCGCGGACAGTGTCCTGATTGGCCAATCGTCTTGCATGATGTTCGCGGACATGCAACGTGTTCGCTGATTGGACGGCGTGGAGCGTGAAGCGCGTCAGATTTTTTAGTAGTGCCCGCCATCTTGGATTCGCGGATGTCCGCGGACAGCGCGGTGAAACTTTGTTCAAAATGTGTATTTTGTAGAGTGTGTTGGTGTGTAGGAGTGTTTGGGGAAGGTGGGAGTGTATGAGATAGGATGAAAGTTGTGTTAGACGTTCTTTTTGTGTTCGATTTGTTTGCGGACATCACGGGTGTTCTGAAATGTTCTAAATAAACTGACTAGGGGGTGTTCTAAGGACTCAATATGTGTCCGTTTTGTTCGCAAGCAAAGTGAAACTGTTCTAAGAACACTCGCGGTGTCCAGGGAGTGTTCGTAGGGGGTGTCCTGAGGACGCTGTCCGTATTGTTCTCTGTCAAGTTTAATGTGTTCTAAGAACACCCGCGGTGTCCTGAAATGTTCGCAAATAAACAAAATGGGGGTGTTCTGAAGACGTTTTTTGAGAACACTCCCGGTGTCCTGAAATGCTCGTAGGGGGTGTCCTGAGGACGCTGTCCGTATTGTTCTCTGTCAAGTTGAATGTGTCCTAAGAACACCCGCAGTGTCCTAAAATGTTCGCAAATAAACAAAATGGGGGTGTTCTGAAGACGCTTCTAAGAACACTCGCGATGTCCGGGGAGTGTTCGTAGGGGGTGTCCTGAGGACGCTGTCCGTATTGTTCTCTGTCAAGTTGAATGTGTCCTAAGAACACTTGCGGTGTCCTGAAATGTTCGCAAATAAACAAAATGGGGGTGTTCTGAAGACGCTTCTAAGAACACTTGCGGTGTCCGGGGAGTGCTCGTAGGGGGTGTCCTGAGGACGCTGTCCGTATTGTTCTCTGTCAAGTTGAATGTGTCCTAAGAACACTCGCGGTGTCCTGAAATGTTCGCAAATAAACAAGATGGTGGTGTTCTGAAGACGCTTCTAAGAACACTCGCAGTGTCCGGGGAGTGTTCGTAGGGGGTGTCCTGAGGACGCTGTCCGTATTGTTCTCTGTCAAGTTGAATGTGTCCTAAGAACACTCGCGGTGTCCTGAAATGTTCGCAAATAAACAAAATGGTGGTGTTCTGAAGACGCTTCTAAGAACACTCCCGATGTCCTGGAATGTTCATAGGGGGTGTCCTGAGGACGCTGTCTGTATTGTTCTCTGTCAAAGTCAATGTGTTCTAAGAACACCCGTGGTGTCCTGAAATGTTCGCAAATAAACAAAATGGGGGTGTTCTGAAGACGCTTCTAAGAACACTTGCGGTGTCCGGGAAGTGTTCGTAGGGGGTGTCCTGAGGACACTGTCCGTATTGTTCTCTGTCAAGTTTGAATGTGTCCTAAGAACACTCGCGGTGTCCTGAAATGTTCGCAAATAAACAAGATAGTGGTGTTCTGAAGACGCTTCTAAGAACACTCGCGGTGTCCGGGGAGTGTTCGTAGGGGGTGTCCTGAGGACGATGTCCGTATTGTTCTCTGTCAAGTTGAATGTGTCCTAAGAACACTCGCAGTGTCCTGAAATGTTCGCAAATAAACAAGATGGTGGTGTTCTGAAGAAGCTTCTAAGAACACTCCCGGTGTCCTAGAATGTTCGTAGGGGGTGTCCTGAGGACGCTGTCCGTATTGTTCTCTGTCAAGTTGAATGTGTCCTAAGAACACTCGCGGTGTCCTGAAATGTTCGCAAATAAACAAGATGGTGGTGTTCTGAAGACGCTTCTAGGAACACTCGCGGTGTCCGGGGAGTGTTCGTAGGGGGTGTCCTGAAGACGCTGTCCGTATTGTTCTCTGTCAAGTTGAATGTGTTCTAAGAACACCCGCGGTTTCCTGAAATGTTCGCAAATAAACAAATGGGGTTGTTCTGAAGACGTTTTTGAGAACACTCTCGATGTCCTGGAATGTTCATAGGGGGTGTCCTTAGGACGCTGTCCGTATTGTTCGTTGTTAAGTTGAAAGTGTTCTAAGAACTATCGCGTTGTTCTGAAATGTTCGTAGGGGGTGTCCTGAAAACGGTGTCCGTATTGTTTGCTGGCAAGTTCAAAGTGTTCTAAGAACACTCACATTGTTCGCGGACATTAAAAGTTTCCCATAGATCATAGTTGAAATGTTTGACTCTATGGATGTGATATGCTGCGGTGGTTGTTGCCAGGGCATAGAGTCTTGGGTGCATGGCCATTTGGCCATGCACCCAAGACTCTATGCCCTGGCAACAACCACCGCAGCATATCACATTCATATTTGCTTATAACTTTGGGTGAAAAACAAATGTATAAGGAACAAAGGTATTAGATATTATGGATGTGATATGCTGCTATGGTTGTCCTTATTATTGTATACTTACTGTTTGGTCTAGTAATGGGAGTCCATGTTTTTCTTCTTCATTTCTGTGATAAAAGAAAATAGCATGTTAGTATTAGTATTTTGTAATGACTTATTACATTGTATAAGCAATATACTTTTATTTTTTTTCGACCCTCATATTTAGTAGAGTACAAATCAGAGTACTGTGCAATTTGCTCAGTTTCTGTATTTGTTGCTAAAATCATTGGGTCTGTGGGAGAAAAAAAATCAATGTTGGATTAAAAAAAAAACTTTTCTGTTATGCTACAGTTTATTTGTTTGTTTGTTTTCAGTGTTCACTTGTTGTTTCTGGCTAACGCTTTATACTTTGCTTTGTTGTATTTTTTTTGGAGCAGTAACAGATTCTTCATTTGTTTTGATATTATAAAATTGTGGAGCAGTTAGATACCAATTGGCGTATTCTAACTGTCTATTTTTTTAAATATATTTTAGTAGTTTTGATTTATCTATTTGGATATTGTTAAATTTTGGGACAGTTAGATAAAAATTGGCGTATTCTAACTGTGTATTTTTTGGCCTAATTTAGTGGTATTCACTTATCTGATTAGTTGTTGTAGAATCTTTGAGCTGTTAGATATCTTTTGGAGTATTCTAACAGTTTATATTTTTTAACACAAATTTACTTAAAGGTTTAAATACAGTTTATTTATCAAATTTTGGTTTTAAGAACATCAAATAAGCATTTGTAAGATTTGCTAGTAATCTCTGCTTTAGAGTAATGGTACTATCATTACATTCAAACCATCCACATTTCTTTTTTATATATGCAGTGTAGTGCCCTGAATTGGTTGTGGCTCCTGCGTGGTAGATTATACCTATTGTTTTGAAGGTTTTCTTACCAAGTGATATTTGACCATGTGTGAATCCAGTCAGCTTGCAGTTGTTTTTGGTACCATCTGCATTGTAACGTAGAAGCATTAATATTACGTATTTACTATGTGTTTGTATTACTAACGTGGAGCGATTATCTGAATTGCAGGTAGAGCATAATCTACCATGTTTTGCATTTTGTACAAGTTGCTGAAATGGAATGGATTCACAATTTGGTATAGATATATATGTGAATCGTTCATTGGGGATTTCTTCTTGTGTCACATTGTTGCAGAGAGTGCATGTATGTTTCCACGTGTATGAAATCTGAAAGATTTCATTTATAGGTATGTTTTTGTTTTCCAGTACTTGTAGTAAGTACATTAGAAATTCGTGTGGATCTTCCTGTGAGTTTATAGTGAATTTCACCATTCCAGCACAGTAGTCCAATTGTCGTCTTATTCCAAAAACACTATATGTGTTGTCAGGATTGTTTGCTGCATTTCTGTGAAGTACTAACATTTGCAAACACAATGGGTCTGTACTGTGTAAGTAAATGTTGTCAACAATTGGTGGTAATTGAAATAGAATATTCATTGCTACATTTGCATAGCAACTTACACCAACTATATTTGAGAATTTAAATGGTCCGGGTAGTTCTGTATCTAACTGCTTTTTTTGGAGTTTGTCTTCCTTATTTAAAGAAGTACCTGGTTTACTTTCTCTAATTGATTCTTTTTTGTTTGTGGTACTTGATGAAGTATTAGTTTCTTTTACTCTCTTTGGAGGATTTGCAGTGACGTCCTGTTGCATTTCTGTTTGATTTAGTTTTCTTTTACAACGTTTTAGTTTTTGTGGAACAGAATATGTGTTTAGATGGGGAGTGTATAGTGAGCGAAGTCTATTATATTCTAAAATGCAAGGAATATCAGCGTTTACTTTACTTGCATCAAAGTTGATTAGAAATAGACAAGTGTACGTAAGCGTGATAGTGCTACGTAGCTCATGCCTTCTTTAAAGACTGTGTTACCAATATCTATCATTGCTTTGTCTAGGGTAAGACCTTGTGATTTATGAATCGTGACTGCGTATGCAAGAGTTAGAGAAAATTGTTCTCTGCGTACATACATATCTTTGAAGAGAAGGAATCTAGCTGTTGAGCGTCCTATCCGTTTTACTTCTGAAAGTTTGTCAAAGAGTATATTGACAAACTGAATTTTGTTGTCACGTGGGTATGTTTGAAAGCCAACAACTGTACCCAGTGCTCCATTAACTAGTCCTTGGTCCACGTCAAGGTTACGTTTAAGCATTACTCTGCAATTTAAGGATAATTTTAACATCTTTTCTAAGCCTGCTGTGTTTGAGATTGATTTTTCTAAATTATTTAGTCTTGTTGTGGCTTGGTCACACATGGGTAGTGTCATACCATGTACATCTAGTTTGTCTGTGGCGCTAATTTCCATTATTGGTTGCATTTCTTTACTTAACATTATTTCATTGAATTTGAGACAGCTTGCAAGAGTTGGCATTAAGGCCATACAATTGACATTTTTGTGGGCTAATTGTTCCATAACATCTGTAGCACATGCATTATCGCCATAAAGTGCATTAATGTGCCGGTTTTCAATATTGCTTCTGCTTCTTTAGAAAGTATACCAACTCTCAAACTTGTTAAAATGTTGGCATAAATTAGATCTGCAGATTGGCGCATGTTTTCTGTTAATTCTCTGTATTGGAAATGTTGCCAAAGGTTGACATTCCAATGCTGCCAACAGTTTTACGGCAGAGTTTGTGCCCTAATGTTTTAAAAATAGGTTCACCTTTTACTGGTGTTAATTGAAGCAGATCTCCAAAAACAATAATGTGTTTTCCTGGAAAGAGCTCTTCATAGTCTGTTTTGAGTACTTCTTGTAATCTGAGGTGAATCAAAGCTAACATCAGGTTGGAGACCATGCTCACTTCATCTATTAGTAGCATTTTCATTTGTTTCAATACTCTGCGTAATTCCATTGCAGCTTCTGCAGAAAGTTTGTAATAGTCTAATTTGTTCTGGTGTTCTACTGGTAATAGCAGTAATCGGTGTAATGTAACACCACCCATGTTGTAGGCAGCTAAACCTGTCGGGGCAGTGACAACAGCTGACAGTTTGTTGTTTGTCAATTGTTGAAGGAACTTACTAATGATTTTGATTAGGAATGTTTTGCCAGAACCAGCTTCACCACTGACGTACAGTAGTATAGGTTTATAATTATGGCAGGAACATTCTTTATTTTCATGTTTTACACCATGTGCAATTTTTTTGTTACTTCTTGAAAAATGCTACTTTGCTCATTATTTAGTTGTGATTGTAGTATAGTTAAGTCTTCCTTATCTTCATACTGACACATGGTGTTTTCTACTTCTATCATAGCTAATTCTGTCTCATTTGTTATTAGTGGTTCTCCCAGTGGTTCTTGGCTTCCTGTTACAGGAGGTTGACTACTGTCAGGAGTATCCTTATCTAGTTGGGCTTGGAGTTCTTCTTCATGTTGCTGTTCATTGTGCAACATTGTTTTGTACTGTGTAAAGTTTACATCAGTTATAGTGCTTTTATTTGCTTTGAAAGCATCCTCATATGAGTCATAGTTATCTAGTAATTGTTCTTCTTTTCTCCATGGTTTGAAGAGTTGTAGCAGGGACATGTAATATACTTCTTTATGTTGAGGAGTCTTCAATGACAATTTGATGTGATTAATTAAATTTGGTTTAGTGAGTTTAACTAAGCTGCCTTCACAGTCTGTTACTCTATATTTACCTTTTTTTTCATCAGGTTTCACATTATTTTTGTATGTGTAGTTTTGGGCTATTTGGTATAGACACATGTTTTCCAAAGTATTACTTCTGTTTGGGTAGTATGTGTCCAATAACTTGTTTTTTTTAAAATGTCTTGGCTGTTGGGATCATGTTTGGCTATTGTTTCTATATCTTCATATGATTTTAGAACTCTTTTTCTAGATTTAGCTGGACCAAGACTTAGCCATACTATATTTTCAGATTTACATACAATGAAGTACCAGTTAAACGATCAGCTGCTTCATAAGATCCACATTTTCTATGGGTGAGCATTTTTATGCCCAAGCTGTATAATTTCTGAGATACTGTTTTATCTGATGACGGGTCATTCCAGAGGTCTTGGAGCACTGTCTTTTCTGCTTTAGTTAAGTATGCTGTGACATATTGTGCAACTGCAGTAGAATTGTCTGCAATGTACTGCACATCTATGTTTGCATTCTATAAGTGGGCAATGATTGCATTATAATCATTGATATATTTTTCTTCTTCTTTTCTTTTTATGTAACATGTATTTTTAGGTGACTTACCTTTAACACTATGTCTAATTGAAGACATGAGGTTGTTTACTTGACCTGTATTTGTAACTGGTCTAGGGAAACCACATCGGCATTTGGTGTAGTATTTGCCTTTGTTTTTGTATTTGCGACGACAATATTTTCCACATTTGTGTCTTTGAAATTGTAAAATTTGTGCACGAAGATCACTATTTGTGGCTTCTGATGGAATTTCACAAGTGACATATTTTTCAATAAACTGTAAAACAGTGGCATCACTGTCTTGACCAAATTTAGGAGCATCTTTAATCCATAAAAGCATGTGGATATGTGGTGCTCCTCTGGCTTGGTATTCTTTTCTCCAAAAGAAGTGTTGCACTTCTCCAAGGGGAGGAACAGTTTTATTACAAATAAAATGTAGCATAGCAATGAAGTGATGGTGAAAATATCTTGAAACATTAACAGGATCCAAAGAACAAAGTTCTCCAGGTGTTAGAATATCTATGTTTGTTTTGTTTTTATTTGATATGCCTAGGAAATCATGTAAATCTTCCCATGCATATTCTGCACAACTTAATGTAACAAACCAAGTGGGTGGGCCAAGGTTTCTGATCATACAACGTACATCTCCATGACGTCGAAACCAGTACTCTTTAGTACCACGCATATTTGCTAATAGATTTGTAATATTTGATTGTAAAACCTCATCCTTTTGTTGCACTTTCTCTAATAATTGTGTAGCTGTCATATTTTGAAAGTGTGATCCTGATTTTAATATGTGTGCAACTCTGTAACATAAAGTTGCTAGTTCACTTTCAAAGAGTAGGTGGAATATGTATTCCACATTTTGTCTCAATCTGGGATCTTCAGAATACATCCGTAATGAGCGGTATTCTGAAGCTGATATTTGAATAGGTCTATCATCATACCTTCCTCCTTTGCCAGTAGGAAAGAGTAGAGGAAAAGCACGTGCTTCTATACTTTTTTCCCATATACTGATTGGCGATCCTTTTGTTTGACGCATTTGGTAAGTTTCCAGTACATCTTGTACGGTGTCATTGCAGTGCAAAGGATGAATTGTATAATGGTCTAAAGTATTTGATATTGTAGCAGGATCTAATAGCTCAAATTGACCAGCTTCTTGTGTTTCTTGAATTATTTCAGTTGTATCTTTCAAGTTTTCTTCAATATTAATTTCTTTGTAATATTCATTATTCTCTTTAAGATATTGGAAGGCTTGTCTAACTTTATATAAATCTACCAGCTGTTGCCATATTTTTTTGTCTTTTGTAGGTACTCCATTTACTAATATAATTAAAGATTGCTGCATTGGGCATTGCACTCCTAGAGTATGCACATTTTCTTTTAGATCTAATGGTAAATAAACTACTTTTCCACGAATGCCTTTTACCAATTCAGAGGGAGGTAATTTTGCTGTTTTTGGTTGAAGGCGTATTATTGCTTGAAATTGGTGTACTGTTTGAATTATGATGCTCTCATATAAATTAAGTTGTTGTAGAGGTTTTGGTACTGGGTATAATTCCAAATTATTTGTGATAGAACGTGAAGGAGTTTGGTTGTTAGTTAGTGCTTTCATTTTGTTTAACAGTAAAATAAATACATTTCTTTTGAGAAGAATTGCACTGTCCATCAATGCTTCTAAGATTAATTTCCTACGATAGGTTTTAAGCTTTGAACCTGATTTCTCTCCTGTTTTTATAAGATTTTGAAGGACTTTGTGACGGTATATTTTGGCTAAAATACTTTTCTTGGTATGCTTACTTTGCACTATATTAAAATTTGAAGAAGTAGTTTTGTCTGTACTGATAGCTGATTTTCTGTTAATTGTTTTTTGGTTTGTTTTACATTTTGATAGAGGAAGCGAAGTTGTTGTACTTGAAACTTCTTGTGTTTCACTAAATGACTGTATTAGCTGTTTTGTTTCAACTTTTTTTTACAAATTCTGCTAGAGATGAATGCTTATGTTGGACACCTTTATTTTCATTTGCTCTACTTTTGCGTTGCTTTCTACGGACTTGACTTTTGGTAGGCATTCTTTAGGGTCTGTTGAAAAAAATAAAGAAGATATGGGTTCGGGTGTTCTGGAATGTATGTGTGCTGTGTGCATGAGTGTTTGAGTAAGATGATAAAGATGTATGTAATGGTGTGTGATTGTGCATTGGGAACTAAAACTAGTAGGGATAGGTATTCTTGAATTTATGTGTTACTAAACTGGGGTTCAGATGACAAAAAAAAAGTAAGCTAGTGGTGTGGAAAAGTACAAGTAGTAAATCTAATGTATACAATTAAAACAGTTGTTTGTTCTATAATATGAGAATTGTAGTGGTTCAGTTGGCTAATTTGTGTGTCCAAAAATAGAAATTTGTGGGCCATTCTGGCTATAAATCGCTGTTTAAGACATGGAAATTTTTGGACAAAATGGTACAAAATCTCTATTTTTAGAAACCGAAGTAGCTCGTATTAATGTTATAGTATATTTGATTAATAATACAAATATTATGGTGATATTTTACTTACTTTTTTTTTTAATTAACAGGTAACTTCTTAGTTTTTCTTTCTTCTTCGAATTCGGCTGCTTCTTTTCAGGAAACTGGTCTTCACTGCAATTGTAAAAGCTTCAAATTAGTAACTTTCTTTGTATATAGCACTGTTTTTAATTTAGATATTGATTTTTTTAATTGAAATCCTCAGTGCCTTCTGTAAAACCATTAAACTAATTTATTTACATAAGATACATTGCATCAGTTCAGTACATATGATATGTTCTTAATGAACAAATTGTATTGAATGACTAACTGTAGCAAAAAAAAAATATCTTTGCTATGTCTTGTGAAATTTATAATATATTAGTGAATACCACTATTTCTGTAAGAAAACTGCTCTAGGTAATAGCGCTTCAATGTCATGTCTAATTTAAAGTAATTAAGTAAATAAATAAATAAAAACAAAAAATATGAAATTGTATAAGTATTTTTATAAAGGTTTAAACATAGATTGTGTTTGCATGCAATTTTGTTTGAATATATGTAGTCTATATATTTCATTTAAAAAATGTTAGTTTACCATGATTTGAGTGTGTGTGTATAAAGAAAGTAAAAAGTATAAAGGTTTATAAGTGATAGTTGATTTTAGGAAATTGAAAAAAGTATAGTAAATTCATTTTACAGATTTTACAAGGTAAAAGACTGTTTGACAATGTGTTCATCTACTATACAGAAAATATGCATACCTGAAGTTTGTGTTCATGCATATGGATATGCATGGAGCTGCAAGTAGAAATCTTGAAGACTTGTACAGTATTTCTGGTAGATGCTGCTTGCCAATGATATGACACTTGTACTCAGAGAGATTCAGAGTACATTTGCAGTGCTGATCTATGATGATGCATTTGTGATGTCATCTTTGATGTCCTGGGTGTTAGTCTTAGCAGTGCACGGTGGTGGTGCGAGTTATGGTTGCTTAGCTTACCATAACTGGCGAATTTCAAGGGTTTTTTGGTTTTACTTGGAACCATAACGTCCCTTTAACAAAGTTTTTTCACTGAATTTCATAGGTTTTTAGTAGCACAACTTAACCATAACGTCCCTTTAACAAAGTTTTTTTTCACTGAATATATATATATATATATATATATATATATATATATATATAGTAATATATTCTTCTCATATATATTTGATTAACTGGAGCCTATCTGCTGAAATCAAATATATTTTCAGTTTTTAAATTGATTCATGGTTTAAAAATTTAGTGCAGATAAAGGATTTCATTACTAGTCACGTTAAATGCATCTCTTTGGGGAACATTTTCCTGTACAATTAATCTTCAATTATGTTTGTTGGTAGGATCTGTTGGATATGTTTTGGGATTATACGTATTACTTTGTGGTATTTTTTTATTATGGTGATATTGGGGGTATTTCTATGGTGGCAGTATATTGTGGTAACTCTGGGTATTTCTATAGTGGTGAGACTAATTTTAGAATATTGCCTAATAATTATTTTTACCATGGTCGCTAACAATAAACAAAATACTGGACTTGATACACTCTGGATGAATAATTCATGCTTCCTCGTGGTATCTTATATACAATAGTCACACTTAGGGAACACACAGCTTCTTTACTGGAGTAGATTAGAATGAGCACGTGCGTTTGGCTTGGCTTTCAGCACTGTGTCGTGCTAAAAGGCACATGTTGGTCCACTCTGGGCTGGACACGTGTCTGCTGCTCTTCAGATGAAAAAAACGAGAGTCTTTAATGGGTTTTCTCTGTCAAGCAGGTGCTGGTGTTTATAAAAACAGGGAAGACAAAGTTCTTCGGTGGGTTCCTCTCTTTAGGTTTCTTAGTACTACTGGACCCTCAGAGTTAATTTGGAAAGTAATCCTTATCAGGAACAAGCTGACGCTGTGCAGTTTATGTTGAGCACTAGATCAGGTTATTCTTAAGCCAACCGGTTTCTGTGGTGCAAGGTAGCTAGGCCACATTCCTCAGGGCTACAAAGGGGGCACCAAACTAAGTGCCTTCTTAGTTACAATGGCAGCCTTGTCTGCACCTATTGGACTCATCTACCTGTAAGGATGACAGGGGGGGAGGATGGGGAGAAAAAGAGAACAGGGGAAACAGTTCCCATTTTGCAACCTCTCTTGTAGTCACTGACTAGAAACACTTTGAGATATTTCTTATTTCATCTCTTTGTGCAGATCGAATAAATGACTGACTGCAGCAAAAATGCACTTAGACTACAATTTTCTTTGAAATGTGTTACTTTCATCATAAAATATAAATATGCAATGTAGACAGAGTAACAGCTATGCCCATATTGCGTTTCACAGTGTGAATATAATGAAATACATTTCTGTGATTAGCTGTGCCCAGGTCTTACCAACTGTCCTTGAAAACCTGGAACTTGGGAAGAGAAATACATACCCTTTGGAACAAAAAAACAAATTAAACTCTTCAAAGCAGAAATGCAGGGTAACATGCACATTTAAAAATAGACATCACCTAAAATGAAATGTTCTACTTGACTGACTAACCTCATTCAAAACAGCAGCTCCTCACTTAAACTGGTATCACCTAGAATGCTGGCGATGTCTCTGATTCAGTTTTGCATGGAAATCCTCATCAATTGTTCTTGCTGCCTCACCCAGGGTACTCAGATAAGAAACCTCTTCAATATCAGACGGCCTGCCAGCACTGAACCCTGCCTTCATTTATCTCCCTGTTACTCGGTATCCCAATGCCCGAAGATGTCTGACCAGCTACTCCCACTCACAGTCCTTTTTATTAACTCCCACTGGCACTCAAGCGAAATACCTCCTCTTGAGCAGATCATTCCACTGAAAATGGGACGTGATTTCATTTCTGAATAGCAAAAGATACATCTCTCTTTGCTTCCTACTTCATACAATGGCCTGTTTTCGGTGAAATGAAACCTCAGATTTGTTCTTTACCCAGCGCATTTCATCTTGCGCGTTTAAGTTCCCATTTTAAAAAGCATCATGCATTTTCCAAATCTGCCTTCAGGCTATTTCCACATAGACTGATTTGCACTTAATGTTATTAGTGGATTCAGTTACATGTTACTGGGGTTGGGTTAGTATGTTAATTTAATCATTTATGCATTTAACATTTGTAGATAGTGCCAAACCTGTGGGTATCTGGGCGCTGGAGAGCAGGTAATACACATTACAAGAGTAACCACAGGCAACAATAGTAGAAATAGGCTTGACATATGTTACACATATTTACAGACATGTCATATTTACGGATACATAGATACCATTAGTAAAATAGATACAGTAATAATCATTAGTATTAAATGTGCAGTCTTATTCACATAAGTAATTTACAGATGAAGTAGCAGGTGTATTTACAGAATGAGTAATATTGTATAGAGATGATACTGTAAGCATTGAGGCAATGTGTGAAGAGTGCTCTCACTGAAGGAGGGCTACAACCAGCCCTTAAGTTTTCTATAGAATGAGGCATGTGAAGGGTTGGCTCAGATGTCTGGAAGGAGGGCATTCAAGCCTTTGGCTGCCACAACTGGGAAGCTGCATCCCCTGGCCTTAGTTCTTTTGAATTTAGGAACCGTAAGAAGGAAGGCTGGGTGGAGCATGTGGACTTAGTGGTTTGGGTTGGAGTGAGCAAGTTAGTGAGATATATGGGATTTCTATTAGTGAGGCATTTGTGGGTGATTGCCATTTTTTTAATTTGATCTGGTCCTGAACTGGTAGCCATCGCATTTTGCGTCTGATTTCAGAAATATGTTCTCCTCTTGGTATGTATAGTGGTGCTCGTAAGGCGTTGTTTTGAGGGACCTGTAGTTTTTTCATACTACTAGTCACTGTGTCAGCCAGGAGGATGGATGTTACAATAGTTGATTTTTGACAGAATGAGCGCCCTTGCTAAGGTTAGGCACCTTTCTGCTGATAGGTAGGGTCTGCAAGCATTAATGAGTTTGGCAGTGTAGGCTGCTGATGAGATTATGGAGTTAAATTGCCTGGAGAAGGTTAAGGAGGAGTCACAATACACGGTAATGGTATTTTCATCAATTATGAATTGTTTGTATTTGAGGTCAAGTTTTTTTAGGTGTGTTCAGGTACCGACCAGGAGTAACTCTGTTTTCTCATCATTTAGACAAAGTTCATGTTGGGCCATCCAGGATTGGATCATCTGGTAAATGTCGTTGAGGATGGAAGAGTCTGTATCATAGTCTGCGGTTAGGTGGATGCGTATTTCCTTGTCGTCCGCATAATCTGTATAGGACACTCCACATTTAGCAAGGTGGTCAAATAGCAGCTTTGTAAATATGTTGTTAAGCATTGGTGACACGCATGATCCTTGAGGTACCCCGCAAGGAATTGGGGCAGGGGTGGCAAAGCTAGGTTAGAAAAAACTATCATGGTGCGTTCAGAGAGGAATGATTTTATCCAGGTGATGGCTTTGGATGAGAAAGGAAATGCGCTGCAAAGGTAGTGGCACAGTATTTTGTGATTTACTAAGTCAAATGCTGCAGAAAGGTCTAGGAGAAGTAATACGGCTACCTTTCTGTCGTCAATTAAGGTGTCCATTTGGTTTTTAAGATCAGGAGTGCCATTTGTGTGCCGTGTCTAGGTTTGAAGCCCGATTGGCATAGGCCCAAGAGATGCTTAGTTTCCAGGTGTTCCTGTATCTGGAGGTAGGCAGTGCGGTCAAGGATTTGCTGGAGGAAGGGGACCGTCATAATGGGACAGTAATTAGTAGGGATGCTGGGGTCAAGGGATATTTTTTTAAGGAATGGGAGGACCCAAGCTTCTTTGAAATTCTTAGGGATTGTACCATCTGAGAAAGGGTTATTGATGAGAGAGAGGTGATAAATGGGGTGAGTTCTGTAACACAGTCTTTGATGTCAGGGGCAGGTCATATACCACCTTCATATTTGGAAGGTTTAAACTGGAGATGATTTTGATGACCACGGTTGTGGAGACTGGCCTGAATTCAAAAGGGGGGCATAAAGAAATTCTAGTGGTTGGGGGGTCGGTGATGACTGGCTGAGTTACCTTGTCTTTTTTGTCAGCAATTTTGTTTTGGAGCATTGCTATTTTGTTCAGAAGTGCATGTTGTATGTTAGCACACCATGTTTTGTCTTTCTGACAGGTGTCAGGTGAGCTGGTGGGAGACTCAAGTTCCCTCAGGATGGTGAATAATTCCTTAGTACCAGATTTGGCATTTGCTATGTGCTCATTGTATGTGGTGTTTATATTATATATACATTTATATCAGTATTAGGATCAATGCAGCTCAGTCAATTGAAATATCATTCTGAAGCAATGTGCAATTTTAAGCATGTGCTCTGTGCATTGGCATTTATTTAATTATGTCCGAGACTCACACTCTTGAGTTCAGAAATGAGTTTCACCCCTTGAGCTCTTATTGCAGTGCAAACCCACGCTAACATGCGCATACTAAAATGATCATGCTAAAATGTACAGTCCCATCGCTAAAATACAGAGCTCCTAGAGCTACTCCTACAGGTCATTGTATTAACAAAGGCATCTGGTTTCTGCAAAATAAAATACCTGTTTTAATTGCCTCTTTAATGGATGAATCCACAGTTTACAAGATCCATTATTGCTCTGCCAGGTCAAGGTTCGGGGTTTGTGTAGAACTCTGTTCCTCTGAAGTAACCATTATTGACTCAGCAAATTTATGAAAGGTAATGCTGTTGTTCTCTTAAAAATACAAGTCACCAAATTGAACTGAAACAATATTTATCCCACATTTAGTTCTATGTTCTTGGTATTGTAAAACAAGGCCTTTGTCCTGGATGCACAGAGCTGTGTCTATTCACTTCTTTTACTGTGCTGGTCACTGATTGATTATGGGGCCTGGCTTCAAGAAATGTGACACAACATTTCTAATCTAAATACTGCTCTTCATAAACATACAACGTAGGTTAAAGCAGTGTTCAAACTAAGCTGAACATGTTCATGTTACATGAAAAAAGGAAAATGGTTCTTTATGTAATTCTTAGTAAAAATGATAATATAATACATTGTAAGCCTAGCAACCACATGAACTCAATCATTCATAGAATGCTTAATACACATTGGGCCTCATTACGAGTTTGGCAGTAGCTGTGCCTGTATTACGGGCACAGCTACTGCCAAACTCGCTACCGGCATTGGAACCCGCAAATGGGCCATAACTGGCGCATCATGAATTGAATGGGCCGGTAACTGCCCATTTGCGGGTGCCGGTGGGGGAAACTCGCAATCCCCATTCTGCCCCACAGGGCAGAATGTGGGTGGGGAGCATGGTTGCACTAGCACCATTGATAACGGTGCCGGTGAAACCACGAGTTCTGCTAAAAGGTGCCGCTCTGCATGCCTGGTCTGACCCGCAAGCACAACTCGTAATGTGGTGGTACGGTAACAACAGTGCCGATAGCACTACCAGCGCTGTTGTCACTGTACCGCCACATTCGTAATGAGGCCCATTATGTGTATAATTCTCTTGCTGAATAATAATATATGATTTGTGTAAGTCTGAATGTTCTTCATGCAACATGGCTGCATAACATCATTTTGCATTAGCTAATAAAATGTGAAAGCAAATAGTTGTTTGTGTTGTATTAAACAATCATTTACATGATATAAAGAAAAAAAGTTATTAAAATTGTACCTTGTTTAATAAAACTATCTTTGATTAAACATATTCTACTCTTCGAGGGATTATGTTGGGTTGCTGCTGTTGATTTGGTTCAGGTAGTCTTGTGTTGAGATGAGGTGTGAAGCACCGAGAGCTGTTACTGAGGTTTTTCTGAGTGCTGATAAAATAGATATGTTGCAAGATATAAATGGACCTTTCTATTATACAAGTAGTGTTGGATGTGTTAAATATTTCCACTAAAGTATGTAAAGATTGAGCTGCAGCGTTATTGGAATGTAGTGAATATGGTATTGCAGGCTGATGTGTTTATAGTTATTTGATAATTTTGAACATTTCCTTCTGGGCTTGTTCTGGGGACTCTATGTGGTGGGCATAATTGTTTTTTGTTGTGCCTTGATCATTTCCCTGCTGATATGGGGCTCTCTGTGGTATGCCATTTTGTCTGTTAATGCGTGATTCTTTACAGTCTTTCCTAACCTCCTGTTTTTTTTCTTTGGATGTTTGGGCTCAGTGTGAAATTTCTAGTGGCTTGCTTCTTTTGGGAGGATTTGAGGATTCTTTGGGCCATTATGCTAAGACTTTGAGATATTATGTTTGTTATGGCAGCACTGTTGTTGATCTGCTGTTCCTATCTGGTTTTGAGAGGAAAAGGGTTTGGGGGATTTGTGGGTATTGGAAGTTTCTGATTTTATAATTGAGCACATCTATCTGTATGTCTTTTTATGGTCTGCTGAAGTAGCTGATGTGAAAAGGGTGTACGGCAGTGTGAGGTGGTGGCCCCTGGCTAAAGGCTTTGGAACTGCCACAAGTATAACATTTGTGTTGCAGAAAAGGCTGTCCAGAGTGCACCCGCTAGAGTGTGTAGGTCCTCTTACTAATCTCTGAAGGTGGAGGGTCATACAAATTCACTGAAAGGCATTTGATAACTAAGTTATCCATTTTCCAGACAACTGTAAAAATCTCCAATTACGTTATGGCGTTGGCAGTCAAATGTGAATTTACCTATGGCTTCTGTAAAAATGTCTGAATGTGGCTCATTATTTGAAGTGTGCAGATTAATAGGAAAGCAAGGGTGGATGTGTGAAGATAGTGAAGCATAGTTACAGTACTTTGCAGTCTGGGATGGAGTTTGAGGATGATTCTCTGTCATTGGTGGAGTTGTTGTGTATAAGTGGGATTTGACCTTCTCTGGAAGTGTTGTTGCACCTCGTAATCAAAGGGAATTAATGTATGTATTACCATTGAACGTATATATATTACCGTGGAGTCACATGTATGTAATAATGATGGGGTTTGAAGTCTTTTCTCCTTATGCTTTCCTTCATGCCATTATTTTTCTGCTTAGTAATACCAAAACCACCCCCTCTTTTTAGACCAGTGATTTGATGGGTCTTAGCTTTGGGTTAATTACTAAGTGCTGTTCAGTTTTGTGAAAATACATTATTTTTTGTATGTCATTTTCTATTCGTTTTTTCAGGGATTACAACTTTTACTTTCTGCTAAGTATTGTTCTACTGGCTACCAAAACAGGTTCATTCAGACAACATGCAGATAACATCAAACATCCAAGTATATTTTCAGTTGTTATGTTTTCTCTTTAAATTAGTAGAACAGATATGGATTGAGCGGGCACTGCTAATTAACTAAATCTTGAAGCAGATGATGAGTACTCCAATGTTGTTTGTGGGGTGCAGCCCACTAATTTGTGCTAACCTGTGACAGCACAAAAAATGTGAACTATGTGAAAAAAGGACCTAGGCAATGTTGCCTGCAGTGTGGGCGGCACACCCTAATATCCCATTGGGATTTTTCGAATTTTATACTGTCTTGGTATTCCAATAAAGAAATTTGTTTAATGCGTGGGTTGTCCAATTTATTCATTAATTTTCAAAAGTCATTATCATTGTTTCTCTATAAAATAAACATCATCATGATGGCCAATGCATTTCGGACTAGATAGTACTTCATCTGGGCCTTGTCTAATCAACATCGTGGTCCAATTAAAAAAAACATCCATATTAATTGGATTATGAACGTAATCAAGAATACATTGGATTAAGTAAAACATAACAGGTCAAAAATGCAAAACATTATAAACCAAAAATGTACATTGTAACAAAACAGGGTACCCACATACATAGATACAAGACATACACAAACAGAAAAGAAAAGAGAAAAGAAAAATAAGACAAAATATACATAGTAAGTCATCATTAGACATGTTTTACACCATGCTGTACAATATAACCATCGTTTCTAACATGTGTTTACCGCTTTGTCAAATACCACATAGCATGTTTGTGATGGTGTTTATGCACTGATATCTACATGTGCTTCATGCAAGAGTAATCGTGCTTCCCGAGTGGTTGTATGCATATATTCATCGTGATAGAAATAATGTCAGTATTAGTGACGTAATATTGAATACTGGAACCGTGAGTGAGCGCAATACAGAAAAAGTTATTCGGTCATACGACCATTCTCTGACCTTTAGCAATGTTGTTTGTTGATGTGATTTCTTGCATTCTGCTATAGTTCGATTTAAAGCATACACCTGTATACATAAAATATTGTTACTAAACTAGCATACATTCTGGATGCACAGACTGGAATGACCATGTCTACGGATAGTTTCACGTACCTTATGTGTCTCGCTGAACCATCTGATACTGACTAACACTCGTTTCTGTACGCTGGCTAAGTAAACACGGTGCCGCGCTGTGAATGCGAGGCTCCGGTTGCTGTGATAACTAACTCACTCAATATGGATGCTTGACCATACTAGGGCGCCATCTTGTGAGGGGCACTCAGATAACTAAAGGTCTAACCTTGCCTCTTAGTCCAGAATGAGATACTGCATAGTGTTGGGATGTCTAAAAATGTAAGTGTAAGTGTGATAGTCATGTTTCTGATCAAAAATAGAAAGAAATGTACTGTCATGACTGGAGTGAGTAACTTCATTACGAACCGCAGTGCGAATGCGCCACGGATCACACTGAACCCATGAAAGAGATCGGAAAGATACAAGTAGTAAAAGGACGAATGGGCAATGTGAAAGTCAGAAGGAAATCTGGACTGTACAGAATCCATTAAACACGAAAACTAATGTGCATGCTGGTCAAGAGTACGGTGGTGTACCTGGTATGTGCTATCTTTAAATGTGGTTACGTTGTGCACATATAAAAACAAAATTACAAAATGGATTAAAAACCAGAAACAGAAAGTAATCAAGATCAAATATGGAATATATCTCGCAGGTAAGATCATGAAGGCAAACATGTGCATAACAGAAACTGGTAATAAAACTTAAAAGTTATTAACTTTACAGGAACCAGTTCAAATCAAATTCCTCCTTCATTCCTCTAGGTACTAGTGTGTCCAACCGGTCTATCCAATATGTCTCTCTCTGTTAGCGTTTTCTTTTAGGGTCAATGCCTGGTTGATTGAAATTCAATACCTCTAGTAATTGAAACCTTAATTGCGCTACTGTATGGTTTTGCTGATTAAAGTGTCTAGCAAATGCTGAGTTTATGTTCTTGTTGCATATGCAGGATTTATGTTCATTCATTCGGATTTTAACTTGCGTCCAGTTTCTCCTACATAGTATAGACCGCATGGGCAGCGTATACAGTAAACACAGTTCTCAGTATTGCATGTACCAAAACATCTTAGTGGACATTTTTCTCCAGAATGGGGATGTGATACAGTGCTTCCCTTGATGATACTGTTACAGTTGTTACAGTTCAAACACAGATGTGTTCCTTGTTGTTTATGCTTCTGATGTGTGTCCTTGTTGCTTTTGGTGTTAACCAGAAGGTCACATAAATTGCTGGTACGTTGATATGCGAACACTGGCTTGGTCTGAAATAGTTCTGTGGTGCGTTCATCACTGATAAGTATAGCCAATGTTTAGTGATACATCTCTTTATTTTGCACTTTGGGTGTAGAATCTGGACACATAAACTGTTGGTCGAGCCTCTTTCTTTGCTCTTTGTTGAGGTTTACTAGCTCTGGTCTTGACTGCAACTTTTGATGCAGCTTTGTCTAATTCTTCATGATTATACCCTTGAGCGAGTAATTTGTCCTGAAGTTTGTGTAGTTCTTGGTTAAGTTCTTCTTGATCTCTAATGATCCTTTTGAGGCGTAGCATCTGACCGTATGGTAAGTTGCGTAGCGTATTCTGCGGGTGGAAACTCATACGGTGTAGAAGGTTGTTCCTATCTGTTGGTTTTGTGTACAATGAGGTAATAATCTGTTGTTGGTTAACTTTAACCTCCACGTCGAGGTAATGAATGATAGGATTACCTATTTTTGCTTTAAATTGTATTTGCGGGTCAAATGGGCAGCGTATACAGTAAACACAGTTCTCAGTATTGCATGTACCAAAACATCTTAGTGGACATTTTTCTCCAGAATGGGGATGTGATACAGTGCTTCCCTTGATGATACTGTTACAGTTGTTACAGTTCAAACACAGATGTGTTCCTTGTTGTTTATGCTTCTGATGTGTGTCCTTGTTGTTTTTGGTGTTAACCAGAAGGTCCCATAAATTGCTGGTACGTTGATATGTGAACACTGGCTTGGTCTGAAATAGTTCTGTGGTGCGTTCATCACTGGTAAGTATAGCCAATGTTTAGTGATACATCTCTTTTTTTTGCACTTTGGGTGTAGAATCTGGACACATAAACTATTGGTGGAGCCTCTTTCTTTGCTCTTTGTTGAGGTTTACTAGCTTTGGTCTTGACTGCAACTTTTGATGCAGCTTTGTCTAATTCTTCATGATTATACCCTTGAGCGAGTAATTTGTCCTGAAGTTTGTGTAGTTCTTGGTTAAGTTCTTCTTGATCTCTAATGATCCTTTTGAGGCGTAGCATCTGACCGTATGGTAAGTTGCGTAGCGTATTCTGCGGGTGGAAACTCATACGGTGTAGAAGGTTGTTCCTATCTGTTGGTTTTGTGTACAATGAGGTAATAATCTGTTGTTGGTTAACTTTAACCTCCACGTCGAGGTAATGAATGATAGGATTACCTATTTCTGCTTTAAATTGTATTTGCGGGTCAATCTGATTGATGTAGGTGGAAAAATCTATCAATGACTCTCGGGTACCCTTCCATATCCCGAAGATATTGTCAATATATCGTAGCCATGTTTTCAAATGGTCATTCCATTCTTTTTTTTTTTCCAGGATGTGTTTGGTTTCAAAACGATACATAAATGCATTGGCATATGAGGGGTTCATAATGTTTTGCTTTTTTGACCTGTTCTGTTTTACTTAATCCAATGTATTCTTGATTACTTTCATAATCCAATTAATATGGATGTTTTTTTTAATTGGACCACAATGTTCATTAGACAAGGCCCCGATGAAGGACTAGTCCGAAATGCATTGGCCATCATGATGATGTTTTGCTTATAGAGAAGCAATAATAATAACTTTTGAAGATTAATGAACAAATTGGACAACCCACACATTAAACAAATTTCTTTATTGGAATACCAAGACAGTATAAAATTCGAAAAATCCCAACGGGATATTAGGGTGTGCGGCCCACATCGCAGGCAATGTCCTGTTTTCACGTAGTTCTCTTTAAATTAGTGTCTGTTTTTATTTATTTATTCATTTGCATTTTTAAAGCGCTCACACAGCCCAGTGGCATTGAGGCACTGTTACAGGAATATATCTTAGTTGCGTATTTATAACGCGCTTATTAACCAGAGGTTTCTAAGTGCAGACCCGCAAATCGAATCTGTGGTGCTTCGTGTTGTCTTGTTTCCAAGGAGAGCACGTTGCAGCTGAGCTATCCTCCCTGGACGGGTCAAGCTGCCTTGAGGAATCTCTTAAACCGATTTGATATACGGAATCAGTAAGCTGACAAGACCATCTCTTAATACATTAATGGTCCCTTTTTATGTTTACTGTTATATATATGGTGATTGTTCTTTAAGACTCACTGATTTGTTTCAGATAGTTTGGGGCTCAATGTTACAAATGTTTTATTCTAAAGAGCATTGAGGGTGTGGGGTGATTTAACCACTGAGCCTTTGCATGCCCTTTGAGCGACTAATGTTTCAACTCTTGGTTAGATTTATAAACAGTGTACTGTGATAATTACGAATTTGGAATAGCAACAAACTTTTTAAACTACCCTAAAATAATGAAAAATAATGATTTTTTTATTTAAAATATATATGGGGTGGGCTAAGGGAATACAACAGGTCAGGAGGGTGTTGGGATAGGGCTATGGCTGTAGGGAAACAGAGGGCTTGGGGGGCCCAAATGAAAGATAAAATCTGTATTTTTCCTTATTTTAGAGTCATGAAAACAGTTTTCGTTATTCCAGTTTTCTTTGTAATCACATGGAACCTTATAAACAAATGTTTGGGTATTTAAGTCCCATTTCTGCCATTACTGATTGAGGTCATTTATTCAGTCTAGTGTTGCTGCATGGATCCGGATAGTCACTTAATAAATGACTATGATTAAAATGCTAAGGAATTTCAATTTGAGATTCCAGTATTTATGCATGTTACGATTTGAAGTTCAATTACTGTTTTATGCATGCATGTTTTGTTTTTAGGTACTGTTGGGTATATTATTTTAAACTGCTCTTCACATTAATGTGTTAACTGGTATAACACGGCAGGGGTAGCAGGTATGTTGATATAACAGTCCTTATTTTTATTTTTAAATTTAGCTTAGGCTGATTGGGGCTGGACATTATTTTTCTTGTGTTTTGCATTTTGAGATTTTCTTTTCATTTTGCCTTAATGAAGAGGTCTTGAAAAGGGAAAGGTATTGCACAAAACATCTCTCAACCATACTGCTTCAACACTGGTCTGACCTGTTCTTCATCTGAAAACTGTGGAGCATCAACCAGTGTCCACGAAATACTAAAACATCTAGGCTAGAACTTTATGACTACCTTCATTGGTTTGACACTCTTCGTTTTCCATTGGTATTATGGACTTGGAGTCTCTTGATCATCCGGAGACACCTATTTATTCCACAATTATAAACTATGATTTGGTTGTGTGGCTGTGAACAGTCCATCTGCTAATTTATGTTGGGTTGTTATGTGATGCATACTAGGTCCATTTTGTCGTTGACAAGCACATTTATGTATTGTGTTTGGATATGCGCAGTCATTGATGAGGAAGCCTCTAGTGCTGTGGTTGTTCCCAAATCTCGCATTTTGTCCTGTAAGGTATTTCAAGACTGTTTGTTGGCTTAAGTCAGATTTGTCTGTGTTTTGATGTGGTTTGTGTTAGAAGATTAAATAAGTGATCTCTGGTGATTCAAGGATAGATGTGTTATTGGGGTTTATTGCATATGCCTCTGGTTAGACAGTTGTTGATTTCAAGCTCAATGTTTGGAATACATGATTCTTAATGTTATGTGTCTCTCATCTCTCCTTAATCAGGTCTTATGTGATTTGGAGGATTTGAGTGTGAAAGATATGTGTTTGCTCCAAGATTCTGATGGTGTCTAATAAGGTATCTTGAAATATTTATGGTCCTGTAGGTGGGGACGTGGTGCTACAACTCAGGCTTATTGTCATTGACAAGTTAGTTATTAATACAAGGACTTTGGTAACATTTTGAACCTCCCTGCTTCTTTGTTTCCTATGTCTTTATGTACCCTAACCATGATGTTGTAGGATTCCATTGAGGCTACCCTTGTGGGTTTGCTGAGTTGATCTTGATGTTAATCCTTAAGTATAAGGGAAGAATTCCATGTAAATGGTGTATCTCTCGTGCAAAACTCGTAGTGAGCATAGATCCCAGAAGTCATGAGTGTGAGAACCTAGCAGTGCACTTAATGAATGATTAGGTTTCATAGTGCAAATGCATTGAACAAATTAGAAAGAGGATACAGTGATGAGCAGCTATTAAAGTGGGAATAGTGCAGAACAATATTGCAGGCTCTACCAGGGGGCAAGTATCTTGGAAAACTGAGAAAAAAGGAAACAGAGCAAGCACAAGGGAGAAAATTAATGTTATGGTATTGCTTTGTTACAGGCCAATCTTGCATACTAATTCAGACATCAACTTTCAAAGCCAGCATCCCAGCACTATCATCAGTCCCTAAAATGGTTACTAAGGGGAATTTCTCAATCATTACATATTTAGATTCCATGATTTCAGCTTACATTAATGAAACAACCATGTATTTACTACAGAAAAATGTTTGTTCTACAAAAATATAATGTGTATTCCCAGAATGTATTGTATTATACATTAATGATTTCAATATATTGCAAATCAAATCAAAGATACCAAAATCCTACATTAGTACTAATGCATTTTTACTCAATATATGACAACAAACATAAATTCTACCTGAGGTATAACAGTTCTGCATAGAACCCATGATCCTCAGGGCTCTGCCGTCTGACTTCTGGACACTAGACCATTTCCCATAAACAGGCCTATGAAATTGAAAATCCTTAACCCAGGACTAAGGGTTCTGGAAATGTTGGTGAATCATAAAAAGGAGGCACTCATTTGATACGCGAGCTGGTGAGGGCTGAGAGCCAGTCAGTGACAATGCCTACAAGAATTCAAAGCCCTTTAGCTGTGGGAACTGTGGCCAAAGTGCAAAGACATTTCTTAAGTAGAAGGCACTTGCAGAATATGAGCGTGGGTTCCCACCCAAGAATTGCAAGACCTATATACCAAGGACGAGTCCCCAAAACAAAGCCAAAGGACTGGAGAAAGCTGCTGCCAGAGGATACAATGCATGACAAATCACACTGCAAAAAACAGGCTGGCCATGGGTAACCAAGGCCAGACTTTGCAGGCCAATGTTAGCCAATGAAGAGGTGGGTTTTCTGCCTGAAGATAAGATGGCTGCCAGAATATATATTAGCTCCGAGAGTCATAGACCTGAAGATGGAAGGTCAATCAAGTCACTCAAAGTGCACAGCCAATTTAAAGATTCCTCACAAACATGTGTACACAGTAACCAATCCGAATGTGAAATGAAAACAGAAAGTGTAGGCAGTTCTTATAAAATGATTTTTCCAGAATGGGAATAAGAAGAGAAGGGAAGCCAGGATAATGAATTCAGCACAAATAGCAGAATGAGTGGGCGAATCAGAATGATTCTGAAGGAGGTGCTAAGAATGTATAGATCAGATTCAGAAAGTCTGTATTTCCCTCAATAGACCGCCCCCACTTGTGGTGGAACGTCACCAGTTGTATCAATAGCAGGGCCATATAAACATGTTGATCATGCTTGAACTATCTACCAGTGTGAAAGGCATCAAATCACTTACATCTGAGAATTTCATGTGTTTGCGTCAAGTTGTAAGGCCAATACATCCTTCATGAAAATTGAGATGTTGTGAGATATCCCTAAGAGTGAGAAGGGCAAAATAACCACTTTAAATAAAGATAAAGTGCATGAAATCCCTTCTTGTGGATGAGCACTCTAGCCCTTAAGAGGAAGAGTGAGAGAGAGAGAGAGGGAGAGACAGAGAGAGAGAGAGAGAGAGAGAGAGAGACAGAGACAGAGAGAGAGAGAGAGAGAGAGAGAGAGAAAGAGAGAGAGAGTGAGAGAGAGAAAGAGAGAGAGAGAGAGAGAGAGAGAGAGAGAGAGAGAGAGAGAGAGACAGAGAAGAATGTTTAGAGATATCTTAGTGAGTTGGAAGGGCTCGCCATACCTCACAGTGAACTGTGCCACCCAAAACCTCAGATCCGTAAGCAGTGAACCAACATCTATCCTCCTGGTTTTGATTGCAAATAGTGTGCAGGGCATAATGCCCTTGTAAATAGCATTTATGTCAAAATAGTGGACGGACACTAGAACCATGTGACTGCGAATTTTGAGACATGAAGTGGATGGGTGCAATATTTGTTAGGCTGTGTAGCGCTTAGAAAACCTGGAGGAAAAGACCAATGTCCACATGTGATTGCTATTTGGCCAGGGTTTAGAGGCTTTGGCTTTTCTGATTTGTATTAATGTAATAACATGATGTAGGTAATTCCATCCCTGAAAGGGTAATCTACTGATCAGATTCCCCTTTTATATGCTCCATTCCAAAAACATAGTATACACCTGTGCACTGATGCATCAGTAGCCTGATTGCAGTGTCTGCCCTACAGTGGTAGAAAGCAGATTCAGGTCAGAGGTGCCCTCCTGACAACTGAGGTGACAGACAAAGTTACTGCAGCACATGGGTGGCATTTAGAATATGCACCCATGTTCCAAAAACCAGACAACTATATGGATGTTGTCCTTGTGGCAAGCTACATTGTAAATATAACACATACCTGAGCTCAGAGTATGGTGGCAAGCATCACTCATAGTTATCCAACCCACATTGCACTTATATCACACATGTGTTGTCAATGTAGGCCCAGTTCAGCTGTGGAAGGGTAATGTGCATTCCACCAGAAAGTCTGGTCCTTTCCCCTACTAGCAAGGCAGGAATGTAGCCTGCAGGAATTGACTTTCTTATTCCTTTGTAAGGGCAGGTAACACCCTTACCCAGGGACAGCCACTCCACCGGAAGCTTGCCTGGGAGCAGGAATTAAAGGGCCCACCCATTCACAAACGGTTTAGCCTCACACTAGGGTGTTGCATATCTGAAGACTGTTGATCCAATTGAGAACGGAAGGGGCAGGGTTGTTTAGACAGGAGGTGATATGTATAGTTAGAGGAAGCTTCACAATCTTGTTTCTCTCTGCTGCTATCTTTCCTTCATGTCCCCTCCACTTCCTATAGAGCACATAGCAGTTTGGGTGTGATATGAGAAAGCAAAGTCCACTTGCTTCAAGACTAGGGATTGGATCCCTAAAGCAGGCTAGCCTTAGTCGAAATACCTGTGAACTTTTTCCTCTGAAATAAGGGGTATACAAACATCTCTTTGAATCACACTTTGAACATCAACCTTTCTAGAAGATGTCATTGGATCTCTGTTGGGAGAGTTGATCTCTCCAAAGTACTCTGCCAGTGATGTGAAGACTCTGTTTCTAAGTCAGAAGTGAGCTCTGTCACCTAACCATCCCAAGGGACCATAGGGGATGGGCTGATTCTGGGACAAGACCTGGCTCTCTGCCAACCACAATGGTACACAGGACCTCACTGTGTTGTAGGACACCTGTTGTTGGCCAGCCTCCCCAGTACTTTGGAGAATGAGAACAAGGACCAGAACCTATTCCAGAGACCCTGACGTGGGTCTCACAGTATCTGGAGGGCCAGATAGGCAAAGGCTCTTCGTTATGCCACCTTGACACCAGTCAAACTGATGTTGTGCCATGTCCAATGGCAAGTGATCCTGCTGGTGCTTCTTTTCAGTGCTCGTCCGAACCTTTGCACAAGGGCCTGCAACTTGAAACCCACTCAATGATGCATGCTGCCCTCGCTGAGCCCATCACCTGGTAGGCTTGATTCAATGGCTCGACACTGGTTACCTACTCAAACTGCTGGAGATTCTCTTGCTGACTCAAACCAGGGCTTACACAATGACTTAACCAGACTTGCTCTCGAACTGCTGTTTCACTGAAATGGAAATCGGAGAAAAACGATCCCTGTTTCAACAATCACTGCCCCCCACACTCAAATCACTGGAGGATACTCATTGACCCTTCACTACAGTTACAACCTGACTTGACCCAGCTTTACCTCAAACAGATCCTGGTGAGTGCCCCAACCTGTTTCACTGAAAGCCGCCTTCGAACAGCACAGAGCTACCGCATTTGAACCTACTCAACGCCTAGTAGCCACTTGGGCACACGCAATCAGCGGATCTTTATTCTGCTGCCGCCGGTCCTCTCCATCTGCTTCTCATGGGAATACATTCGATCTTGACACTGCCAAAGCCACAAACCACAAACAAGTTACCATTTTAATGTTGCATCTTAGGCACTCTTCAATTTCCTTCCCATTCTAAGGTGTACTAAAGGGCATATTGAAACCACCATGGCCACTTTTAAAACATCAGTGGACCAGCTTCATAAACTAATATGCCAAATTATAAAATGGTTGGGTGTTCACTGTCCTTTACGATCCTTGGAACATGTCATTTTCTCAGTGCTGCCAGCCCCTGCAGCCACTACGCAAGTTAATGAAATGTGAACATGTTTCTAAAAAAGCATGCTTGGAGACCTGTTCACAGCGCATCAGTCTAACATTAAACTTTGTATACTTACCTGGGACTCAACTTTATTGCCTATATGTTATTAGCGTAAAACTTAACTATTAAGGGAATTCTCCAGCCTACTGCATATAACAGTGTGGCTATCAATGAAGGCCCCTCCCCTTTTAAATGGTTAGTCCTGCAGCTGGTAAGTCTGTGCCTTTGATATGGGTTATCCATCAATAGCTAACTCTTCTGGTCACCCCATTCCCCACTCTGCTGCTTTATTTTTAATTATCCATACCTTTTCTTGTATACTCATGTCCCCTCAATCAATGTTCCAATTCTCCAACTGTCCACATCCACCCTAGCCCATCCTTATAACATGAAATCTAATATTCTTCATAATTTTCCATGTCTTTGGGTTGTATTGTGACCCAAACAACTTCATAATTTTTGTCACCCTTTGTTAGTTTTATCAGCTGCTTATTTTTGTCATTTTCCCTGTCAACATCCAGGGGCAACATAAACTTCCCTCTCCTATTATTAGTATAGAGTCTCAAAATAGTTTTGCGAAAGCAGAAGGTGATGAGCTTCAGGACCAACACTAACAGGACAGTCACTCTAAAAATTCCTAAAAGCCAGTAGGGCACCCATGTGAAAATGCTGTCCAGCCAGTTATTCGGCTCCATCCCACTAACTTCATTTGTCATCTTTGCATCGAGTGTCTGTATTTCACTGATTGCTGTGTTCAATATTCCATTTGAAGCTTCTCCATCGGGCACTACTGTGCAGCAACTGCTCCCAAACTTGGCGCACACTCCACTTTCTATGGCAGTAAGAAGGTTGAGTGTGTATCTATTTTGTAGAGCCACTAAGCGTAGTGCTCTCAACTCTTCATTTACTCCATTTAAACCCTTTGCTGTTCAGTTGGCCAGTTGCAGTAACTCATATCTTGTCAGTTGGTGCCATTTTGCATTGTCCTCAGCTTGCACACCCAGAAGCAGTAATGACATGAAAAAAGTGACTGGCTTGGAAAACAGTTGGAATTCATCAGGGATCTGCACTCTTTTCAGACCAGTAATTGTTACTTCTTCTTTTTCTGCTGAATAATGTTTGTTTCTTGCTTTGCTGCACAATTGTCTTCTTTATCAAAATGTGATGGCACTGCTGTTTCGAGGCACCACCATGGCAGGGATGTGCAGTGTCATGATCGCACAAACCCCATTCAAATCAGGCAGAACCTGGGAATAGGCCTTCTATCCACATGCCCACCACAGGTTCATAATCACTGCTGTCCCCTGCATCAGCTCCGCCCTCCTCATCACCATGGCACAGCCTGTGTAAGTACCCAAATCGATCGACCCACTCGACTTGAATAACAAAGGGAATCGTATAAAGCTCTTTACGTCAACTGTTTGATGAGTTTCACTGATCCAAGTTAATGCATGCACATATTTCCCCAAACTGCCTTGCAACTGTCATTTACTTTAGATAATACATTTTCTTCAAAGTCAACCAAACCTTCAGCACAACATTGCATTATTCCCCCTCCAATTGGCCACCATACCACACTGCCCCTTTCATCCTCATGTATGGTCTTGTGTGACACCAGGGAATGCTATGTCTCTCTGTATTGACACACTGTAACCCTTTGTGTTCATTAATTATCCCCCCCCCTCTTAGGGCCTTCTGTTATATATTCAAATATCATCTTTTTGGTTTAACTTTTTGGGGCCATCCTATTTAGTTGCATATAATTATCTGCATAGACCTCTTCCCCTTCACCGACCCACTGGACAGAAACACATGTTCCATGGAATAAACCCCTAGTTTAACAGAGGGATAAGTGTCTTAGGCATCCTGCTTCCTCATAGGATACAGCCTGAGGTTGAAAAAGCTTGGGTGCTCCTATTACATGTGGGTTGAGTGAGCAAACATAGCATGTGCCATTCACCTTCTCTCTTCCCAAATGCAAAATTTCATCATACCAGACATTCCCAAATGATATAATTTGCCCTTTTTCTGTCATGATAGAACTCTTCCTCATCTATTCAATATATTTTACTTCTATTTACACTACTATTTCAATGTATAGCACTTTTTTCTTTACAAATAAAACATAACAATAATATGTATCCTATACTAATGAATATTAATATCATTACACACCAGAATACATGTGTTGCCGTCTATTCATAATGGCATTATCTTGAAAAAGAATTTCCCCTTCTTCCTTTGTTGGTCTTCTATAAAGTCTTATTGCTGAAAGAAAGTTAATGAAAGCTGACTAATACCTCCCATCATATTGCTCTCTGCTCCTCTTCTCTGTGGGAGCTGGTCAACTTGTCCCTGCGCACATCAGAGATGTGAACCCATCCTCAGCGGCCTTTGATTTTAACAGCAGTTGGTGTTGCCTAGGTCACTGTGTGAGGACCTGTGAAGCACTCCTCTTTCCACTTTCTGACATAGTTCTTTTTTTTAAAAACGGTGTTGTCCGGATAATTAAGTGCTGCTTGCGGAAAGTATCTTGCTTGCTCGCCACCGGTTTGCTCTTTCCGCGTTCTTGGATTTATCTGTTGAGATGTATAGATGGACGATTTTGTAAGTTCTGTGAGGTACACAAGAATCTTCTCACCAATATGGTAAATGAAGAATTAGCATCAGATATTGTATGTGCCGGAGATACAGGCACATGCATTATCTGACCAGTAACAATTTCATGTGGAGCGAGATGATGATCTCCTTCATGCGAATTGCACAAAGCAAAGAGAGCAAGAGGTAAGCAATGCAACCGAGATGTATCAAGCGTTTCTGTTAGCTTAGCAAAGTGCTGTTTTAATAAGCCATTCATTCTTTCTGCCAAACCGTTTGCTTGTGGCCAGTTGAAAGTGCACAATTTGTGCAGAATCCCCAAAATGCCAGTTATGTCTTTAATCAAATCATTTATAAAATGCTGCCCATTCTCAGAGCGAATTTCATCTGGGACCCCCACCTTGGGATCACCTCCCTCACCAGAGCAAGCATCATTATTGGTACAGGGACCAGCCTCAAGCCAAAATGACAATGGCCACAACCACATTAAGCATGTCTGTATGAGTTATCTGCCTTGCATATCGACATAGCGGATATGAAATGGGCTTTTCATTCACAGTAATTTCCCCCGTACCACTCTCAAGGTATGACCTGGCAGAAACTTTTGACAAATCATACAATTATTCACTAATTCAGATACATCTTCATATGAAATTGGCACAAACCAGTCCTCACTTATCCCCATTGCCACATGCTCTTTTGATACATGGGCGGGTTAAGGAAGCTGCTATAGTGCCACATTCAACAACTCTTTGGCATCACCACTTTGCCTGTGCTGTCATGCCACCAAATAAAATCAGTTGAAGACGGAGAGCAACCTCTTTTCTTCCACAATTCTTTTTCATCATTTAGTGCTTCTCCCTGTAACTCTATTATCTGAATTGTTGGTGTTGCCTTGAAGCTCTCTGGCGGTGCATTTTGTTCTTTAGTTGCTCTAAACAATGCCATAAGTGGGACTTTTTCCAACTCACCAGGGAATAGCACATGTGTCCCATCTGGCAAATATGCTGCTTACTTTGCTGCTCTGTCTGCTCTTTTGATGGCCAGTGAAATAAAATCTTGGCCACTTGCATGGGCCTTGCACTTTATTATTGCCAATTTTACGCAGTACTTCCAATGATTTACTCAAAAGTGCTGCGTCCTCTCCTTTCCCACCTTGCTAGTCCTAAATTTACAGTAGATGTTACGTACGGAGAGCCTGAAAATATATTAACTGCTTGCTCCTTTCACATGTTTAGTGCCTGAAGTAATGCCACTAATTCTGCTACTTGTGCAGATTAGTGTGCATGCAACTGTGTCTGTACATACATTATCAACTCCACTTCCTCATGTATTCCATGTTTGTGCCCCACTGCTGCTGATCCAGAATGAATTTGTCCTGAATATGGGTTGATACTTGAGCTTCCGTCAATAAAAAAAATATAATTTCCCCTCCTTCAATTACTTCTTACTTTTACTAGGGGGTTCCATTCATTCATGTCCGTGCATGCAATTGTGTGTATAATCTCCTTCGTCAATGGGCTCTGCAATACATTCTGCTGGATTAACCATCCTACATTTTACAATTTTTGCAGGGTTTGTCTTTATTGCTTCATAGCCTGATGCTCTCTGGGTTATCCATGTTGATTTTGATCATTCTAGCACTGCAAACAATGCATGTTTCACGTACAAACCTACTGGGCATCCCATAATTATTGTTGATCCTGTATCTATTGCAAATGCAGTGACAGCAAGTGCCTGCTCACAAGGGAAGTGCCCCTGCATCACTGGGCCTATTGCCCAGTGTAATATGCCAGAGGCTTGTGTCCCTGTTCTTTCTTTTGTGTCAATGTAGCTGCCATTACTTTACCATCTGACTGAGCAAACAAATACACTTTTCTTTGTAATTGGGTGTGATCAATACTGTTGCATGTGCTAGTTCCATTTTGCGCTTGTCAAAATTCTCATTCATAGGTGAACATTCTCCTACTCCAAGAAACTCATATAAAGGCTCAGGACAAACAGAAAGTACACCTCAGGGGGTATAAGATATGGGCGCAAGCAAATTCCATTGATAAAAGGGCAGGGGTACTGATAGCAATAAAAGAGGGAACAGACGTAGCCCTAATAGATAGGCTAACGGATAGGGAGGGGAGGCTCGCATTTGTTAACTTCAAACTTGAGGGATACCGCCTAACTCTAGCTACAGTATATGCCCCCAACACAGGGCAAGATGGCTTCCTTCGAGACGCATTGGAGAAGCTTGAGGGCTTTACAAAGGGCGAAGTGATTTTAGGGGGAGATCTAAACTTGGCATGGCATCCTCAAACAGATAGGAGCACGGGGGGTCCCATAACCCAGGGTGCACCCTCCAAACATCTGAAGCGTAAAATGGCCCAGCTGGCACTTTGTGATGTATGGAAGGAACTAAAGGGTCAACAGAGGGGCTACACTTACTTCTCGCATGTATATAACTCAATGTATAGAATCGACTATTTCTGGGTGTTGGTGGGCCTTATGGGCAAAATACAAGGAATGGAAGTAGGAGCAATTTCACTGTCAGACCATGCCCCGCTGTGGCTAGATTTGACGACGCCAGGGAAGGGGGGTGGGCTATGGCGCTGGAAGCTCCCTCAGGATATTATTACAGACCCGATAATGTGGGAAGTGATAGGGAGAAAATTACAGAATATTTTGCAAAAAACGACACAGAAGATGTCTCATTGGGCACCGTCTAGGAGGCTTTTAAAGCAGTAATCCGTGGAAATCTCATTGCACTGAAGGCCACCAAAGAAACCCAGAGACGCTCCTGGGAAAAAGAACTCGAAACAAAAATAACGGACACACAAGAAAAGTTAATATCCCACCCGTCCAGAAGCCTCAAGAAGGCCCTAAAACACGTCCAAGGGCAATTGAAAATGCTTCGCACCAAAGAAGCAGAGAAATCTCTCCAATACCTGAAACAACGTCTCTACGTAAAAGCCAACAAGGCGGACAGATATCTAGTGTGACAGCTCAGAGAAAAACAAAAAGCGATGACCATCACGAACATTCGAGATGCACAAGGTGAATCCTAAACACGAACCCAGGACATTGGGAGGGCCTTTCGAGAATTCTATCAAAACCTATATACAACAGAGCACCCAAACGAAAACGACCAAGACACATACCTACAATCTCTCCCCATCCCTAAAATCCCAGAAGAAGACAGGAAAGCATTAGAGAACCCGATAAGTGAAGAAGAAGTAAAGAAGGCGATAGCTGAACTTCCTAACAACAAAGCACCCGGCCCAGACGGCTTCACCACCCCATTCTACAAACAATATGCAGACCTACTCATCCCAGTCATGACGAGACTCTTAAACTCCTTCAGAGAAAGCGGAAATGTGACCCAGTCAATGAATGAAGCAAAAGTGCTGGTATTCCATAAAGCATTGAAAGACCCATCCCTCCCCAGCTCCTACCGCCCCATAGCTTTGATTAACTTGGACGCCAAGATATATACTAAAATTCTGACAAGTAGGCTGTCCCCACTACTGCCCAATTTAATAAACACCGACCAGTCAGGTTTCATCCCCGTGAGACAAACACATGATAATTTGAGAAGAATACTGCATTTAGTGGAAAAAACAGGGATTACACACTCCCCGGCAGCCCTCCTTTCATTAGATGCCAAAAAGGCTTTTGACCGGGTAGAATGGTCAATACTTTTCAAAACAATAAAGTACATGGGATTTGGGGAACAGTATATTAATATGATAAAGGCTAATTACAACTCCCCAACAATCAGAATAGCCATTAATGGCGAGGTCACAGACTCAGTGAAAATAACAAGGGATACCAAGCAGGGTTGCCCGCTCTCCCCCCTACTCTATGCCATTTTTCTAGAACCACTCCTAATCAGAATTCAGGAGTCAGTCTGCATCACTGGGATAGATATGGCTGGCTCACAACACAAAGTAATAGCGTACGCAGACGATATGCTACTGGCCCTAGCCGACCCGGGGAGGACACTAAGCATAGCAATTAGAGAATTGGAGACATTCGGGGCGATCTCGGGCCTCAAAATAAATAGGAAAAAATCAGAGATCTTATTCTTGGCAGGTGAAAGAACGGAAAATGAAAGAATAGCAGCAACTCTAGATCTAAAAATAGTGGAAAAGGGAATTAGATATCTGGGCATTACCCTGACAATTTTCCCCCAATCCTGGAGCGGGTCAAGAGGGATCTAGAGCGATGGAATCCCCTAATGGTCTCATGGTGGGGCAGAATCCAGGCAGTAAAAATGAACATCCTCCCCAGAATTCTATACTTCTTTCAGGCACTTCTAATTAAAGTCCCCAAGTCCTTCTTCAAGGCACTATCCAAAGCGATTGCATCCTATATATGGAACAAAAAATCCCCAAGGATTGCTAGAGCGACCCTCACGGCTCCAACAAGGGCAGGGGGTATGTCCCTTCCACACTTCTGCAACTACTACCAGGCCGCTCAACTGTGGGTCCTGCGGGAATGGCTGGGAGATGACCAACGAACAGTTTGGGTGACACAGGATCGGGCGCTAGCCAGATCCCCCTTGGAGGAAACCCTATGGAAATCAAATCAGCACAGGCATCCTAATCCCCGCATCAGTGAAATCATGGAAACCACCTTGGAAGCCTGGGATGAACAAACACGGAGGGGCACCATGACCACGGTGCCAGGCCCATTTACGCCTATCTGTCGGAACCCCCAATTCCCTCCGGGAATGGAACAAGGATCCTATGAGAAATGGGAAGCCGCAGGGTGCACAAAAATAGGGGAAATGTTTCAAGATGAAGAGTTAACAACATTCAACGAGTGTAAAACACGATTAAATCTAAAGGAATCAGACAGGTTCAAATATGAACAGCTCAGGCATTGGCTAGTGACTCCAGACGTCAAAGTGGCGGCCACAAGAGACCTCACCCCATTTGAAAAATATCTAATCTCCAACTCGGGGTCAAGAAAACTAGTGTCCTCTCTATATAACTTCATCAATACCCAAGAAGAAGAAGTCAAATGGGCCTACATGGTCAAGTGAACGAAGACATTGGGGGAGGATATCCATAAACAGCAATGAGCGGATCTCTGGCACACCATTCCAAAAATGACCCGATCAGTCCAAAAAAGAGAAATGTGGCTAAATGTTATCACCCAGTGGCACTACACGCCGGAGAGGTTACACTCCATGCACCCTCGAACAACAAACACATGCTGGAGAGGATGCAAAGAGGTGGGCACATGGAAGCACATCTGGTGGGACTGCCGGGGAATCAAAGGCTTCTGGTCAGAGGTAAAGTCAGAAATGACGAAGATCTTCCCAGACGTGGATCTATTAGGGGAAAGGGTATGGCTTTGCGGAATGAAAGATCAGACGGCTAAGAAATTCAACAAAGCACAATGGAGAAGCTTCATGGGCCTACTCATAGCTGCATGGGCGACCATAGCTCAAAACTGGAAGAAACAAGAACCACCATTGCTATATACTTGGTTACAAAAGGTATGGTCACAATTGACCATGGAAAAGCTCACACACCATACAGGGATCAAAAGAGGCTTTCACAAAAGAATGGGGAGAGGTTTTGGACTACCTGCAATCTGACTACATGGAGCAATGGTGTCCGCACAACATTAGAATTTCGGACATCTTCAGATTATAGACATTCCCAGGGAAAAACAGAGACACTCAGAAGAGCTTCCGGGGAGGGAGGGGGGAGGGTGAGGGGAGTGGGGGAATGTTATCAGTTGTTTTTCTGTACTTGAAAATAATAAAAAATATATTTAAAAAAAATAAAAAAAATCTCATTCATCTCAGCTGTCCATTTTATGGTGCTTTTGTTTTTCTGTGCTTCTTTGAGACCTGGAGGAGTGACCTGGTGTATTTGGAGTAATCAAAGACTAATGCTCTACAGTAATTGCATAGACACAAAAACTGTTGCATTTCTTTCCCTGTCTTTGGTTTTGGTGTTTTAAGTATTGCTTCCACGCTTTTGGGTGTTATTTCTCTCCCCTCTGCTGATACAACCTGCCCCAAGTAAAACACTTCTGTTTGGCAATACTGCAATTTTTCTCTATCCACTTTGTACCCCTTTCAGCCAGCAATCTTAATAGTGTCACTGAGTCCTTTCTGCACTCATCTTCTTTTGTGCTACACACTAAAATGTCATCCACGTATTGCATCACTGTACTTGTTACTTGTAAATTGCTCAAGTCCATTTGCATTACTCTGTTACATATACTAGACCACTTGCAGACCCTTGGGGCATTCCTGCATGTTCAAATCTCATTCTGTGAAACATAAATGCAGTGAGATACCTGGAGTCTGGATGCAGGGCAATGGAGAAGAAAGCATTCTTCAAATCCACCACTGTGAAATATTGTGCCTCTGCTGGAATACTGTAGAACATTGTTGCTGCATTTGGAACTAGTGGAAATTCTGCTTCGATGATGTGGTTAAGACAGCGGAGAACCTGTAGGAATCTCAATGTGCAGCCTCTTGATTTTTTTAATTGGATAAATTGCTATATTGCATTGTGATGTAGACTCCTGTGTAATCCCTTGCTGCCATGAGGGAAGCAGTGTCTCATATATACCCTCATCTGCTTCTAGTGAAAGGGGATATTGCTTCAATCATGTCAGCAGTGTTCCTTTGTTTATTTTAATGTGCACTTCTCCTACCCCCTTCAATATTCCTACATCAATGGGTCCTTTGATCCATAGTGCCTTTGGAACTTTTTTCAAATCCTCCAGCATGAATTGTGTCTATTGTTTCACCAGCTGTGTATCTGAGACACTGCTCTTTCCTTTATATGTACTGGACAGGATATGCTCAACTCAAACACATCCTCTTCCGCCTCTTTGTCTTTTGTATCGAACAACTCTGCATCTGTTAATCCTTTCAGCATCAGTGTAGGATCGATGCACAATATTGATCGCCACTCCATGTTATCATCACCTGTAGCAACCAATATGATCATGTATTTTCTCACTACCACCTCTTTTATGTATAGCAGTGTGTGTGCGTGTGTGCCTGGTGTGACTGTTGACATGCACCATAGTCTGAATACAAATTCATTTGACAGATGAAAAACGTCATCTGCATAATTAGTGTAGATGACACCCAGGTTGTCCAGGCGTTCGAAAGGAAGCTTTGTAAATATGTTATATAATGTGGATGACATGCACAACCCTTAAAGGACTCCACAGAGTGTGGGAGTAGGGTATGCTGAGGCTGAAGGGAAGAAGAGTCTGGTGGCCCGATTAGAGAGAAAGGAGTTGACCCAGTCAGATGCATTGGTGGAGAATGCAGCAGCTGTGGTGAGGTGCCCAGTGAGGATTTGGTGATTGACAAGGTCAATCGTCAGATACTGGCCCAGTGTTCCTGTGATATTGATGAGCTGGTGGAAGTGGGCAGTTTAATCTGCTGTTGTCTCATTAGATAGACCAATGGCAAATCAGAAGCTGAGTGGACAAGGGCTGCTGCAGACGATTTAAAGGGTATGGATAGTTGCAAAAGAGTGGGGCAGGCAGGAGATTCAATTTCATAATTTGGTCAAATTTCGATTTTTTTTTTAAAAAAAACAGTGCAGCTTTGAGTGGGATCTATGACCTGAAATCCCTGGTAAGGTAAGTCATTTAAGTAACATAGAACATAAAGTTCAATGACAATGTCCACTTGTTGCTGAAGATATCCGGGTAATTCATAAAAAAGTAAGCCATAGCCTCTGTGCGTGTTGCAACAATATCTTTCATTTGGGCCCACTAGCCAGTGCCACTGGGTATAGGCACTGCAAATGTTAAACCTTTTTATATAACTCCTTAATCCTGTGATAATTCCACAGAAATCATTTTCAATTACAGAAATTCCTATAGTAGAGTAGCAGGTCACCGATTCCCATGATAACTGGACAAATTAAAAAGTATTCTACATCTTCACAGGTGCTCAAAATGTGTTCCAGGCCCACTCACCTCACTCAATTGCTTTTTCCATCCCTAACCCTTTCCCATTACCCCTTTATCACACATCGCTTTGTGTGACACACATTTCTTTCTGAGCACGTCTTGCAATGTTGCTGCTGTAATCTCGTGATATTCCTGCGGTCCTCCCCTCTTAAACCAAAAATATTCTACCCGTAACTGGCTCCCCAACCCACCCCCAGGTCCCCAACATCACATGGTTTCTCCTTTCCCACCCCCAACCTCTAGCCTGATGTGATTGCTACTGCTATTGGTATTTATTTTGCAGCTACGGCCAGGCCAATTAAGCACTGTGGTTGAAAACAATCAGTGTTCCCATAGGAGTGATTACATAAACGGAAGAGTTTTGAGTCTCTTTCTGAAGTTTAGAATGTTATTAGACTGATAATAGACTAGTCGTGGGAGAGTTCCTTATAAGTTTTGATGGCATCCTTTTTTCTTCTCCAAATAGCGTTTTGAGTTCTTTCATATATGTTTTCTCCTGGTAATATCTCAGATTTCACACGCATTGAGCAAAAAAAGGGTGCCTTTTCATTTCTGCAAAGCTTCTCAGTCTCTCTGCTGTAAAGCACCAAGGCCAATGTACATGAAGGTTTTAAGGAATGGGGGCACCCCATGTCTCCATCAAATATTTTAAAAACTACTTGATGGATTTAACTCATACCAGTCAAGTTAATTAAATCAATTTTATGTGATCAAATTGTTTCTTGTTTGGTCCAAATATGCCTACTGGGTTTCATGCTTCAGCTGTTCAAAAACTGCACTTTTTCTCTGTGGGATAATTAATGCTAGTTATGCTTTCTCAATAACTTTTTCAATGTTAACAAATTGTTCCCAAAATGTCCAGTTGCGGGGTGGGGGGGCTTGACAAACCTTGGGTTTAAAAAATGTCATCTTAAGACATCCATCATTAAGACATCCAGAAAGTCAAAGGTTATTAGCCTCTCTCAACCTCTCTTCTACAAAGCACCAACATCAATATAAATGTTTAAAGTTGCAAGGGGGGTTTAAGAACTACTGGATGGATTTAACCCAAACCAGTGAAGGAAATTAAGTCAACACTTTGTGCCAAAATGGTTTCTTATTTGGTCCAAATCTGGGAAGAGGTTTTAACGCTACAGCTGTTCAAAAACTGCACTTTTTCTCTTCGGGAAAATGAATGCGAGTAGGCTGAAAACAACATTTTTATGTGTTCTTAATAACTTTTTCATTTTGTAAAGAATTGTTCCCAACAATTCCAGTTTAGTGGGGCTCTTGACAAACCTTTTGTTTGGAAATTATCACCCAAATCCAACCAGCGAGTCAAAGGTCCTTGCTCAGCCTATCTGCTATAAAAAGCACCAATGCTGATATAAAGGTTTTAAGGAGCAGAGGGCACCCACTTTTTTGCTGAATATTTAAAAAGAAACTGGATGGATTTACCGCAATCAAGTCAAGAAATGTAAATCCATGCTTTATGCCCAAGTTGTTTCTCACTTGGTCCAAATCTGCCCAGCGGTTTATGCGCAGCAGCTGTTCAAAGATTGCACTTTTTATCTATGAAATGAATGGGCTGAAAACTGAGAAACTGTGGTGTTTTGTTTTCTTAATAACATTTTCATTTTATAACATTTTGTTCCTGAAATGTGTAGTTTGGGGGTAGGAGGGTGGCTTAACAACCTTCTTGTTTTCAAATTTTCACAGAATTTTTGGAAAGAATGGCTGATTTTTCATTTGTGAAATGCTTATCAGCCTTGCTGCTGCAAAGCAACATGGGAGCTGTAGCTATATTTCGGGGAGAACAGGGCACCCCCTTCTCTGTCAAATATTTTAAAACTACTGGATGCAATAACCCCAGACACCTCCTAGTAATCTAGTCAACACTTCATGCCCCAGTTGTTTCGTACCTAGACAAATTCTATCCAATGGTTTTGGCTGTGCGCTTGAGCAAAAATATGACTTTTTCTCTATGGGAAAGTGAATGGGCGCTATGAAGAAACCACGTATTTTAACTTTATATATATATATATATATATATATATATGTATATATATATATATATATATATATATATATATATATATTTTTAAATGGATCTTTCCCAAAATGTCCAGTCTGGGGGCTGGGGTCAGCGTGAGTACAATTTTGTTTGTAAAATGTCAGCCAAATCAGTCATACGTGTCAAAAGTTGCAATTCATTTTTCGGATTTCCAAAGCAACTCAATACTAAACTTAATTAATGTACGTATGTATATGTATATAACAGTCTGTGAAATATTTGATGTTAGCATCATTTTCAAAAGCGCTGCTCGTATTTGCAAAAATGAATCATCAATAGCCTTGTTATGAAGACTTTGACAGACATGACTCCGATCCCACTGATCTTTATTCATGCACGTTTCCTTTTCAAAAAGCATCCTTTAAGAAGCTTTGGTAAAATGCGAAAACTTTTGCTTGGAAAGTTATTTGATGCAAAAACGTCTTCTGGATTTGAAACAGAAAAAAATGTATTCCCTTTACTTGACGATCGTAAAAAGCGAAAGTCAAGGATGAGCGAAACCAACTGTCATTTTCTGTGCTTCCATCAAGACCAATTGGCAGAGCTTTATCACAGCGGGTGCCATGGGCTCTGAGCAGTATGTTTCCAACCCTGCCCCTGGATCCAATGCTCTGCTGTGGTTTGACACATAAATTAGCAATGTGCTGGGCAGCCCAGCAAAGGTTGTCAACCAACAGCTGAGCATGGCAACTGTCAGTAAAACACAGCTGCTGCAAATCACCTGCACAAACCCTGTCACCGCAGCCTCCAATGTAAGTATGTGAGCCAAAAGAAAGTGCAACTATACACCATGGGCCAGATTATCTAACATTTGCACATACACTAAAACGGTTCAGCAAAGGTTTAGATAATATGGAATGTAAAAACCACAATCTATTATCTAAAAACATATGCAATACGGTGACAAAATGAATCGTAATTTGTAGTACTATGTCTGCGGTTTATTATAAAAGGAAGCACGTTTAGAACATGTATTTTAATGTTACACGACAAACATAAATACAGGGATACTTTGTTTTGCCCCATTTAAACTATTTGAAATAATTCAGAGTGGAGCAAAACCTGTTTGCCCCATTCCATGTTATGCAAGCAGATAAATGAGTGCTACATTAATGTGCTCCATTCTGGGTCCTGCAGTGCCACGAGGTTGGATTACACACCAACATGAATATCGTGCAGTAATTATGCCCGACGCTGGGTTGGTCATGCTTAACACATAACTGCGTGATAACCTGACTTGCCCATAATACAGATACATCTAAAATGATATCATTGGAGAAATAGGTCTCCCAAACCCAAAACTCGGCTAACACATTAAACTCTCTTGATCTTCATTGTTCATAGAATAGTTTAATGATCTTTCAGATCAGAAGCATGCCTATGAATGAATGTTGCCAACTCAGCCCAGTCAGACGTTTCTGATCTACATATAATCAGTGGTGGCTGGTCCAGACTAGGTGGCAGGGCTATTTTCCCTACCTCTTAGGGCGAAGCCAGCGAGCGAGAGGCTTTCAGAGGAGGTTTCTTAATTCTAACCCTGGAGTTGTAGCAGTGCTCCACTGTAAGTTGAAAGCTCATATATTTGAGGACTGCCGGCACTCGATATGCAGACTGGCCACACAGGCCTGTAGTCCAATGTGTAGCATGGTGCAAAGCTCACCCAACCACATGTCGGCCCTTGCAGGCTGGTCCACCTACAGGGACAGTGCAGTGCTGTACAGATCGCGGGATAGCAGGCATTGGGAGTGTCAGGTCCTGGTGCTCCAAACATCCACAGTGCGGAGCACATCCAGGGAGCTAAAGATGCCCGCTGTCCTGATGCCTGCTACTGGTGATGTATGGAGGTGGCAAATCAGGGATAGAGGTTATTGCCACCTCTCCCTGTGCTCTCTGTGCGGCACATCACAGAGAACGCCTGGCAATCATCTAAGAAGAGTGCTGATGGGATTGGCCAACCCGCAGAGCTGTCAATGTTAACCTAAGTAAACCAAAGCATTTCATATATGTGTGGGTCTGTGTCTGTATAAGTTTGGGCATGAGCGTGTGCATGTTTGCGTGTGAATATAACAAACTTTTCAGTTACGTGTGTGTGAAAGTCGGTGTGCAACTCAATTTGTCTCTGGAAGAAACAAGACCACGCAGAGCAACAGAGGTTCGAATGCCGCATCCGCCCTCATAAACGAACTCAGGTAGGTGCATGCTACAATGCAGACAAGAGAGAAGTTGGAGTGGCATAAGGGAGAACCCAGAAGTCACCGGTTCAACACACACATGCTGGGTGAAGGCGAGAGTGTGCAGTTGCCAAGGGTTTGAGAGGAGGCCGTTGAGAGAGGGTGATCAGATGGGTGGAAGTAAAAGGGGCGGCTGCTGAGAATTTGCCTGCATCAAGGACATCATTTTCGGCACTACCAGAGATTAGTGCCTGCAGTTTCATTAATCTGATAGGCTGCCTGATAGAAACTTTTGGTAAAGAGTTCTAATAAAACCGTTAATTCACTGAAATCTGTTAATCTCTTTTTTGCAGACCATTATTTTAAAAGACAGATCTATATAACTACTCTACAACACGTTAAGGAAACAGCATATCCCTGTTTCTTTTGTCACCATATAAGAAAAACAGACTTACACACATCTGTCTGAGTGTGAGTGATAGAAGGACTTTGTAAAACCTGCATCAGAATGTTTTTTTAGGCATATCATTTTACAGGCTGACATAACACTTCACGGGGGCATTGACCACTGAAACACAGAAATGACACTGAGGCTGAGTCACACTTTACTTGGGTCAACAAAAAAAGTGCAGTACTTCTAAAGACAATGAAGAGGATGAAGAAGATGAGGTAGAGGAAGTGCCCCCCTGTAGCACCCAGAGAGAATCATGGGTGTGGCAGTTCTTTACTACTGTTGGGAATGTACCAAAGGCTAAAGCTGCCAAAGTGAAATGCACTGAGTGCAACATTGTACTCTGTCTCGGAGCACCTGGACAGTACTCCTATGGGACTACCTCCATGCACCACCACGCCCAATCCCACCACCGCAATGCTCTCAGAAAGTTTGTTCCTTTCTTAGCAAGTAGTAGGCTGTCTTCCTCCACCTCATCTTCCCCAACCAATACTGTAACCTCTTCCCTCATTTCCCTCCCCTTCTCCTGCAAATAGAATAAAAATCAAAAAACAACAAAAAAGGTACATTTAGAAACCAACTTTCACAGTTAAAAAATAGAACTAAAAAAAATGATCTTATAGACTCCAGCTACATTGAATTTCTCAGTAAAGTACATAGACTCAGTAAGATTTTCCGACGTTTCCATTAGCATTTTGTGTTACGCTAATGGGAATAATGTGGCGTTCATCCCATGTTCCAGGGACTGGAGTGAGGAATAACGCCACGGCAGCCCAATTTATTGGTCCAAGCGAAGTGAGTGTGGATAACGAGGGCTCTGGTTCATTATCCCACGTTCCAGCCCCTGCAATGGGGGTGAAGGCCATTACCACCCCAGGTTGCCAAAGCAGTACCTGGGGTGCAAAAAAAAGGATTTTTCTTCCTACACCGGCGGCGTCCCACTGTAGGAAGGAAAATCCTTTTCCAGGATGGCCACCATGGAAAGGGAAGGTAGGCCTCTGTACAGAGCCCCTCTTCCTTTTCCATGGTGGCCTGCCGAAGGCAAAGAGATAACCCTATGACCATATTAAGATACCACACACCAACTGCCACAGATCTTTTCCATCTATATTTCCCTTATTTATCCCTAAAAAATGTACATAATGCTCCTATAAATGCACATATGCATTGTACAGTGAGAAAAGTGCATAAATAGAAGGGGCAGTATGGATGGGCAACTACTTATGAGAACCCAGGAGGGAAATTCCAAGGTATGTCAAGGTGGGACGCCACTGGGTAACTACTGGAGCCGAGGAGTCCCAAGGATGGGATACATCTTAACCATAACATCCCTTTAACAACGTTTTTTCTGTCAATTTAATATATTTGTATAAGTGAAAATGTTTCATGGTGTTACATCACTGTATGTAAGTTATTAATATTTCCTATTTTCACATATATGAAAGAATTATAAAGTGCCATTAAGAAACATATGTTTTGCAACACATACTTATGTCTGTCGTTATTAAACGGTCATGCTGGGGATGGAAATCATCATTCAATTGCCTATGGAATAAGGCTCCACAATGACTCCAGCCGAACCAAACCACCCCTTGTATTCATTGCACCTACCCTGCATCCTAGTTCAGTTTCCACTATAGTATAATAATGAAACCATTGGCCAGTGCTCATGGCTTGCAGCCATAGCCAGTCTCCAAATCCATGGGGCCTAGGCTTCGGCCATACAGCATTCCCCAATAAGCAAATCAGAGTACACAATTGCATTTCTGTGGGTCAGGCCCACTACCCAGACACCAAATGTATATCACTAGTTTGTCTACTTGCATTCTTACACTTTGGAAAAAACACAAGACATATTTCCAAAAACATGCCTGCAGGTGCATGCTAATGGTTTTTGCGTAGGTTTGTTGTAATCTACTCCACCACTTCAGGCTGTAACCACAAGCAGAATATTTGTTCCTATTCAAAACTACTGCTTCGGCCATGCTGCATGCCCCAATAAGCACATTTCAGTACACATTTCTCCTTGCTGACGGCGAGGCCCATTGCCCAGACACCAAAGTTATATCACTGTGTTGTGTACTTGCTATTTATACTTAATAAAATAAAAACACAGGGCATATTTGCAATATCATGCTTTCCAGTTCTTCCTGATCCTCCTTGTTCATATTTGCTGCAATCCCATCCAGCACTCCTGTATCCACGAGAAAAAATGTTTTCACTTTAAAACCTATCCCAATTTCAAAAAACTTTACCACATAGCCGTCCCTGGTGGACATGACCACTTTAACCCCATTGTTCGTCCCCCGTGGTCATGGCCAGCAGCCAGATTGTCTGAGGCATGACCTTATACCATGACCCGGACAATCTGGCCACTGCCCATCGCCACAGGCTACTATACCAAAGTCACCAAAGGTATATCACTATTTTTTGTAACTACATTATGACACTTTTCAAAAAATAAAACACACACATTTGCAAAACCATGCTTTCAGGTCCTTGCCAATGCTCATTACACATGTTTTCTGGAAATCCGCCCATGTTTTATTTTTTCAAAAGTGTCAAAATGTACGTACATACAATAGTCATATAACTTAGCCCCCACTTGACAAAATCCGTTCAGACTTTAATCTATCTGAAAACCTTTGTCCATATTCGTCAAATGGCAACAAAGTTAAAAGCCATCTAAAAATGTTGACACCCCCACTCTAATTTAGCCCCCTCTCGATAAAATCCCACCAGACTTTGTACACACAGTTATATATAGATCTACAATCTTGGTGTAAACCTTTGCGCAGATTCGTCAAATGGCACCACATTTATAAGCCCTTACAATATGTTGGGACCCTAACCCTCTAGTTTTGTTCCCTCTTGACAAAACAGCAGCACACTTTCCAAAGCCATTCAGAATCAGGCCTAGAATGAAATTCCAAAATCTCATGCAGTTTCATTTAGTGGCGCCAAGGTTATAAAGCTCACATTCACAATGCAAGATATAATTCAATGATTGACTACTTCCCAATAGGCATAGAAATGTGTTCCTGAATGGCAGATTTCGAAGTAGCCGTTAGGATTGAGAGTGACCATGACCCCCTCATCCTGACGATAAGGAAAGGTAAGGAACCAATTCAGAGATGCAAGCACCACAATGTGGCGAATAAAGATGACAAAGGCAGGTTTCATATGACATGCTGAGAACACATTGTTGAGGACTGGGATCACACATCAAAACTTGAATGACATGGAAAAAGGTCTGGGTATGGATAGCACTCGAGATGCCAGACTGTTGGACTGGGGTAACATAATATTAACAACAAGCCAGGCATTTAGAAAAAAACACAATGCTTGTCAACTAGTACTGCAAGGAGAACAACGTGGTTTGATGCAAAATGTAAAATAGCCATGCAATCACTCGTGACTGCCCTAAGGAAACAAGATAGAACCCTAGCAGAAATAGCTAATGCCAGGATAACCTATAAAAAGAACATCAACGCAGGAAATCTGAACTGGCTCAGCAGGCTTTGATAAATCTGGCAATATAGTTCAGTAAACCTAGAGATTATCCTATAAGACTATCCATCAGTGAAGTAGGAATGGTATTAACACAGGTATGGCAAACAGCAAGACAGCGGGGCCCGACTCACTCCCAGTGCAAAGTCACTTTTCAGCAGTGCAAACTCACTTTGAACCATGCAAAAAAATCCATAAATCAGGCACCAAATCTTTGAATCTAAATCTTTCAAACTTTATTCAGCTATTAGAAAGCCATAAAGTGCATCACACATTTACACCATGCATAAATGTACATGTTAAAACAGGGAAACACATAAAAATAGGGTGGCTGTTTTCGCAGCCCTATAATGATTACAAACTACATGTTAGAACATGCATGTTCAACTTTAAACAATAGATATGTTGCATTCAGTATTTAAGCATATGTCTATTCTACACAGCCATGCCCCGTGCACATAACGCAGTTCACAGTATTGTAATTACGAGTGTTTTTGCAAAGTTCTAGAGCTTCGAGAGTTGAATGGATACCCTGCTTTCTGAGCAAAGGTCTCACATACTGGACTCTCGAAAATGTTAACATATCATAGACAAACAAAAAGTGCACAATAGTTTTCTCACCTAAACCACATAGGGGGCACATACAAGTCCCAGGGGCCCAGGATTTTGTGAATGTAGCAATCTGTCGAGTCCCTACTCCCAAAATGATTTATAGGGCTCTTGTGTAACGTGGGCTTCTATAATCAAGGTAATCCTCTGGGCCAAAATCTACTTTACATATAAGATAGTCTTAAGCCTATTGGAGGGCGCCCTAATGGCGCTGTGTGGCTCTTCCCACAGCCCTGTTTCGTTCAAGTTACATAATACATTTTTCACATGGGCTTCCCATGGAATGTGTTTGCCCCCTGCTAAACTCAATAGATGCTTCAGAGCATCTTTTGAATTTAGCCCCGCCCACCTGGTGCCTTCCTGGTTGCTGCTCTTTTTCCCTGCTTAAGGAGCCCTCCAGCCTCTCTTCCCTCTCTTCCTTTGCAGACGGTGAGCAGGTTCAAGTGGGTCTAGGTCACCTGGCCTAAGCCCTGCCCACCTGGTGCCTTCCTGGTTGCCACTCTTTTCCCCCACTTAGCAAGCCCCGCCCACCTGTTGCCTTCCAGGTTGCCGCTCTTTTTCCCTACTTAAGGTGCCCTCTAGCCTCTCTTCCTTTGCAGATGGGGGAGCACGTGCAAGTGGGTCTAGGTCACCTGGCCTAAGCCCCGCCCACCTGGTGCCTTTGTGGTTGCCGCTCTTTTCCCCCATTTAGCAAGCCCTGCCCACCCGGTGCCTTCCTGTTTGCCTCTCTTTTTCCCTACTTAAGGAGCTCCCCAGCCTCTCTTCCTTTGCAGATGGGGAGCAGGTGTAAGTGGGTGTAGGTCACCTGGCCTAAGCACCACCCACCTTCTTAGCCATGCCTCTTCCTTATTTTTCCTAACTCTTAGATGAAGGGTGTCTCTCGTCCAGGCGCAAAAAGCAAAGGGCAGACAAAGAAAAGGGCAATTCCTGTTTGGACTAGTTCGGACCAGGAGGACCCAGGGCTTGAACCCCTGCTCAGACAGCAGGTAAGCATGCTGTGACGTAGTGTGATGATCCCACCCCCCCTTCTTGTTTGTTGTGTTTCCTTGGCGTACTCCTGTCTATCCTGCCTTCCCAACCCTCTTAGCCCTCTCCCTCTGCCCACCTCCCCCCACATCATACCACTGCAGGAGTTTAGTCTTGATACACTATTGCTCTCCCATCACTGTGTTGTTGCAAATGCTTGGTTTTGACTTTGTGGACTCGTTTGACTCTTCTATCATGCTGTGCCACTTTCATTCTGAATCCTGTCTAACATTTGCAGTTCCGAGCAACGTTATGTGTTATCACTGACTCTGCAACTGCATTACTCTCTCCCCACTTGCCTCTCCACTCTTTCTCCCTGCTCACTCTGTTCTCTCCTCTGCTCCCCTTCTTCCTTTCCCTCTCTCCTCTCCCCCTTCCCCGTCTTTACTCTATGCACTTACTCTATCAGAATTGTCCTCGAACATAGTATGATAGCTATATTGTTTGTCACCCATCCCCTCTCGTTTCTCTTCCTCCCCTTCCTCTCTGGCTCTATCAGAAACGTTGTTAGGCCTAGTACATTAGACACCTGCCTGTTCCCTTTCCCTTCCCACCCACCTCCTCCATCCCTTATCTATGTTTTAGCTCTTGCACTATCTGAAATGTCGCCAGGCCAAGTACGATAGTAAATTTCACATTCTTAATTTTCAAGGCCTTGTAAGAATGTTCACAGTTTGTCTTATTCCTGTGTCCCCTCTCTTGCCTTGCAGTGCTTTGAAACACATTGTGTATAGGCACTATACACATAAACTATCATATCATATCATCATATCTCGATATTTTTCAGGAGGACGTACATACGTGGCTGTGTTTCTAGGAGTTTTGGGTGGCTCTGGCCATAAAAGCACCAAGAGTGTTGCAACAGGGATATGTATAGATCGAGAGGGGGGGTTACCTGGAAGTACAGCAAGAGCTGGCAGGTATGGGCAATGGTGGCCATAAAAGCACAGAGTGGGGCGTACCAGGGATAGGTGTAGATGGGGAGGGGGGTTTACATGAAGTACAGTAAGAGCTAGCAGGTATGGGCAATAGTGACCATAAAAGCACAGAGTGGGGAGTACCAGGGATAGGTGTAGATGGAGAGGGGGGTTTACATGAAGTACAGTAAGAGCTAGCAGGTATGGGCAATAGTGACCATAAAAGCACAGAGTGGGGAGCACCAGGGATAGGTGTAGATGGAGAGGGGGTGTTGCATGGAAGTACAACAAGAGCAAGCAGGTATGGGCAATGGTGCCCTTAAAAGCACAGAGTGGGGATACCAGGGATAGGTGTAGATGGAGATGGGGGGTTACATGAAGTACAGTAAGAGCTAGCAGGTATGGGCAATAGTGACCATAAAAGCACAGAGTGGGGAGTACCAGGGATAGGTGTAGATGGAGAGGGGGTGTTGCATGGAAGTACAACAAGAGCAAGCAGGTATGGGCAATGGTGCCCTTAAAAGCACAGAGTGGGGATACCAGGGATAGGTGTAGATGGAGATGGGGGGTTACATGGAAGTACAGCAAGAGCTAGCAGGTACGGGCAATGGTGGCCATAAAAGCACAGAGTGGGGCGTACCAGGGATAGGTGTAGATGGAGAGGGGGGTTTACATGAAGTACAGCCAGAGCTAGCAGGTATGGGCAATGGTGGCCATAAAAGCACAGAGTGGAGAGTACCAGGGATAGGTGTAGATGGAGAGGGGGAGTTACATGGAAGTACACCAGGCGCGGGGAAGTGTCGGCAGTGCTGGCCATAAAAGCACAGAAAAGGGGCAATTAGGGAAAGAAAATAAAAGGGAAAATCAGCCAGCAATCCTGTATGAACAAATGGCATACATCATTAATCAAAGAATCAACTCTTGTTTATTCTGAGTTTATCCATGAATACACAACACAAATAATACAAAAATGATTAGCACGCATTAAAACTCGTTCATCTTTCATTTGCGTTGAAGAATTGTGTAAACAACTGAACTGATTGTTCAGCAGTGCAGCGTGTTTTCTGTCTCCTCTTTACCCGGGCGGAAGGGGGATTTTTTTTTTTTTTTAAAGAAATGAAACATCAATCCGATGAAAAAAGACTACTAAACGCCACCTACCCTCTACACTTAAGCACAGAACACATGTGTATCATGTTTCTATAACCATTAACTAAAACGTAAATCTGAGTTCAATGTTATGTTTCATAGAAAATAACTCATTGTCGCAATAGAGAACTGAAGCTGCATCCCAAGCAGTGTTTGTTTAGAATATTGCCATTTAAAATGCACTGCAGGCTTTTTTACTCCTCCGGAATTGGTTTTGTTTGAGACCAGGCAAATCCGTGGCTATTATCAGCATGTTCATTCCTTTATAAATCAGAGGATGTAATTCTTGCGCCAGGAGGTAAATTAAAATAATGTATGCCTAAACTATGCGGAAGTCTGTACCCCTTTCTCATATGTGTACTGTTTTACTAGTTTATTACAAATCCTTTTTTTCACTAAACCGTCTATAGCCCTAGCTTTAAATGGTAGGAACATAAAACTTATTTGAAAACAATTTGGAAAGTGTGTTCGTGGTGGCATCGGAAGGGTGCGCTGCATAAATACAGGCCAGGTGGTTTATTTCTGTCCCCCGCCGCTTCCCGGAGGCCTACGCACGCGGCACCCACCGCACACCTCAAGATATGTGGCATTGTCTCGGCTAAACGTGGACTGTGCCGTCTGTGATTATTTACTCGATTTCTTCCCTAATAATTTCACAAGATTCAATTATGGTTCTTTGTTCTTAGACGGCTTCGGCCCGCGTGCTTCCATAAAGAGTGTCTGCCTTTTTAATTAGTCCTCTTTCGACAAAATATCCGTTTCTGGCCTCTAATAAAGACTGAGCGTCGTCTCTCCCTTGCTTAAATAACTGCTTGGTGTAGTATAAAATTGCAAGAGACACGATGCAGATCAAGATGCTGGCTTGAAGTGAAGACAGGGAGCGAGCAGTGCAGTAATAAGCAGATTTTAATGATTTACTATAAATCAGCATTTTTGCCCTGTCAGTGAGATTGAGGAGGCCGGCAGCTCTTCACATGTCTGCCTGGCAAATGTCTTCCTGATGAATCATGTGCTCTGAATCACTGATCACAACATTCAAACAGCACATCCAAATAATGAGGGGAACATCTACACAGTGCTCGTGTGGCAGGGCTCAGAATGGCGGGAACCGCGCGCGCCGCTGTATTAATGCTGTATATGTTAGCCAAGGTAATTGAAAATACATTATCAGTTTAACTGTTGAGGCTTCGGAAAAGCATTTCTTTGATTAAAGCAATTCTCCCACACTTGAGAAATGAATAAAATGTCTTCATGAAGCGTGTTTGTCCAAGGAAAGGCGCACACACAGCTTGCTGGAAATATAAGCTATGAACATGTTGTTTTTTTCCTTGAAATACACTAAAAGTTATATTTTTAGAGCTGTCTACCGTTAGTATAGTTGTTCATTTTCACTGGAAGGTAACTACTTAACACACCCAATTAAGAAAACAACCAGACTGCAGCAGACCCATAAGGATGATGTAATGCTGTTAGATGTTTACGTTTAAAAAAAAAAAAAAGACGTGCCCAGCCCAACATTTAGTAAAGATGCCCCCAGCGTGTGATGGTGACACGTGACCACTTTGGACACAAAAAGGATAAGATTGCGGTTATAAAATTCTCTTTCAACTCTATTGTGGACACGATTATATGCCTGCGGAAAAGCGTCAATAAAATCAAATACGTAGTTCTTTAACCACAGAAACAGGCAGCAGCGCTAACCTTCATGGTGACTTTAGAATATGCGTATGCGGTAAAAAAACGAGTTAAAAACAGTCCTATTCGATTCTTCTGCGGCGTCATCAAGAATTGCCTGTGAAAAGTAATTTATAGCGCCAGTTTTAGATCTGTAGTTTCTCCACAAACCAATGTGTGGAAATCATTCAACGCACAGGAAGTTTTTGCAGAGAAAAATCATATTTTGTGCACGTATTCATGCAAAAAAAATCAAAGGAAACAGACGGAGCACTGAAATCTACAGACAAGTCTTTGATTCTGTTAATTCCTCATCCTGAGAAACCATGTCAGAAACCCATATTTGCATTGTTGTGTTGAGTCTCTGCTTTTCTTCCACCAATGCATGTATTGCATTGCTTTTAATTGTACAAGGAGTGGGGGAAATAACTCATGAAATAGCAAGGACAGGATCTTTATCACTCAATATATTTGTGGAATACAATAGTCTTCACCTGTGTCCACTATATATGTTCCCTGAATATGTTTGTTTATTTGTTTATTTATTTCTAATGCCCACCAAACCCAGAGATAACATGGCTCAGCAGTAAGAAGATGCAAAGTTTACATAGTTACAAGTGTGGTTACAATGAAACATATATGGTTACAGGTAAATTCGCCCTAAGATACATATATACAAATATACAAGATGAAGCAGGTTATGAACAGGAAGGATGAATGGGCACAAAATCAAGGTTACAGTATGAATGAGGGATAGTCTAAGGCAGCCTAGGTGGGGCTAGTGCAGCGGCACAAGCTAGTGGTAAGTTGAATTGAGCATGTTAATGTAATTACTTCTAAATTGTAGGTACAGTTGGTCTGCTCTAAACTGGTGTGGCAAGGAGCTCCATAGGTTGGATGCTTTCACGGGAAAGCTATTGCCGCCAATCTTGGTGAGTCGGAATCTTGGTACAATGAGGCAGTTTGTGTTACTAGCTCTCGTGGGTCTAATGGACGTTCTTTTGTGTAGTCTTGTCTACAAGATAGCTAGGGGCAGCATTATTTAATGCTTTGTGGGTAAGGGAGACAATTTTTAGAAGAATTATGTTATGGGTTTGGAGCCACTTGTATTGGTGTCTAGTTGCAGAGATATGTTCTCTTTTGTTCATGCCTAGTGCAGCTCTTAAGGCGTTATTTTGGAGTTTTTGTAGTCTCTGGATAATGGCCTTGTTGGTGCTACTGTAAGGAGCATTACAGTAATCCAGCCTAGAGAGTATTAGTGCTCTGGCCAAAATCATACATCTGTCATTTGAGAGAAAAGGTCTGCCTGCCCTGATAAGCTTACAAGTGTAAGCGGGTAGAGGCCAATGATTTCACCTTTTTTGTCAAAGGACATGGTAGAGTCAAGGTAAAAACCAAGGGCTTTCACCTCCTTGGCTACCCTAATGATGTTACCGTCGATGACAAATGATGAATATTCATGGCCTGATTTCTTTAGGTTAAGGTGGGCTCCCAAAATGATGAGCTCTGCCTTATCATCAATCAGGGATAGACCATGGGTGGCCATCCATGCCAGGATGATGAGATACACTCTATTCACTAATGCTAAATCCTTGTCATAATCCCCAGAAAGTGGGAGGAGAATCTGAGTATCATCTGCATAGTTAGTATAGGTGATACCCAGAAGATCCAGATCATCGAACAAGGGCTTGGTGAATATATTATATAATGCGGGGGAGACACAGGAGCCCTGGGGTACACCACACGTGATCGGGACAGGGTCCGCAGCAGCCGATAGGGAGAAGCCCCTCATAGTTCTGTCGCTCAAGAATGATTCTATCCATCTGATGGCACCTGTGGAAAAGTGGGCTGCAGAGTCCAAGTGATTGCAGATGACCTTGTGATCCACTAGGTCGTATGCAGCTGAGAGATCTAACAGTGGGAGGAGGGCTGTTTTACCTTTATCTCTTAACTCATCAACCTGTGTTTTTAGGTCGATTATGTTGGTTTCCGTCTCATGCAATGGACGGAAACTAGATTGTCTTGCTCCTAGGAGCTTATGCAGTTCAAGATATTTTTGGAATCGGGTGTATGCAATCTTGTCAAGTATTTTCAGTAAGAATGGTACAGTTGTGATGGGACGGTAGTTAGTGGGAATAAGTGGGTCTAGGGATTGCTTTGTTAAGAGTGGGAGTACCCAAGATTGTTTCAAATTAGAAGGAATAGTGCCAGATGCGAAGGAGGCATTGATCAATTTAGAAATTAATGGTGCCAGATCTCTAGCTCCATCCTTCATAATCTGAGCAGGGCAAAGATCACCTTTACAATTGGACGACTTGAGAGATAAGATGACTTTCTCTACCTCTAATATGGATGTTTTAGTAAAGTGGAATCTAGCAGTCTGGTCAGTTAGTGTTTCGCTGGGAGGGGGGAGGTTATTTGATTGTAGTGGTAAGTACAAAGAGTCTTTTTTTTGGGCAATTTTATTTTGGCGAGTGGTTATTTTATTAGATAGTGCATGTTGAATATCTGAACACCATGCCTCATTACAACCTTTGCAGAATGGGTAAACGGGTGCCGCTAATGGAGGCAGACCCATTAAACCCATTCCACAAGAATACGAGGTTCCCTCGCGGGACCCGGTAAGGACGACCAGGGAGCTAACAACGGGCCTGTCGTAACCGGCCCTTTGTTAGCTCCCTGCACCCATTCCTGTTGAGCCCTCAAATGTCCCAAGTGGGCCAGGCGGTCTGTAGATTAAGTGGATAATAAGTGACTGGGAATTAGTTAGAGGGAGGTTAGCAGTGAGGACTTGACACGATTGAGGTATTTTGTAATGGGGCTAGTCTCAAGGAGAGGCTAGATCTGGATATGATAGTGATGCCTCCACCTCGAGTTTCATCTCTGTCTTGTCTAGCTATCGTATATATCTGTCAGAGATACCTAGCATAGCCAAGATTCTGTAATAGCAAGGAAGTCCAAATTACCTTCTAGGTCAGAGATGTCTGTTGCATGGGCAACCAGAGATCTGGCATTTATGAGTGCTCTTTTAAGGAAAGGTAGCTCGGTTTTGGCTGAGGCAGGGATAGGAATAAGTAAGTTAGGGTCAGCTAGCTTAGGTTTGTGTGCAGTTTGCTGATTAGTGGTGTCATGAAGAAAAGGTGAGAAGGTGGCCAGGATGGACTTATTGAATCTCTCACCAGTGGGGCAGTTGGTTTTCTTATTTATCGGGGGTAGTGATCAAGTGATCATGTTTCTTTAACAACAGCTGTCCATGGCCACAGTATATGTTCCCTCAATATATTTCTGACATTTACCACGGCCTTCGGCCATAAACACTGCACGTTCTCCATCTCTTTTGGGCCCACTAGCCAGGGCCTTTGTCTGCGGCCAGGGGGCACGGCCGACAAAACAACAAAACCAAAAGCCATTGTCTGTGGCCAAGCCCAGTGGCCATGGCCTCCAGCTGTCCCCATTGTATATGTTCCCCCAATACATTTTCTTTTTTTTTTTACAACCACTGGGCATGGCCTTCAACCGTGTCCACTACACACGTGCCCCTTCTCTTTTGGGCCCACAAGCGCGCTAATTGTGTATTACACAAATACATACAGTGATGAGTGCAATTGCTGTAAAGAGTTTGGACACTGGAAAGACAAGTGTCCACATCAGCCACAGTATGATTGTTGAGGCGAACAGCAACCCGGACCAAGCGTCATGACAAGCATCGCTTCAGACTGATGGTTTGGATTGCCAAGAGGTCTCTGAACTTGTTGCAATACTTATATTGATTGAGCCTACTGCCCTGTTTGTTCATTGTGTTATTGATGGTCAAAAAGGTTCATGTTTGGTTGACACAGAGCATCACGCTTCAAATTAGAAGCTTCTGAGTTTTCAAAAATGATGCATTCTGAGCAGGTAGTTAATTCTGTCATAATAGGGGGTTCTCCAATACCTCATCCGGTGTCTACTCCCTTCATGGTCACAACAGGAGCCATTTCTGAGCGACATGCATTCTTTCTGAGTAACAGGAAATTACCAATTCAAACTCGACACTTCCTGCTTGTGACAGGAGCTGCTGGAACGAGTCCCAGTCAAGTTATGGTCTACCCATGCACGTTACACTGGTTATTTGGTTATTTGGGTATATGGTGAATGCTGAGCCAGTCAAACATACTTTAAATCCTGCCAGGCCTCTGCTATCTGTACCCCAGTTTTTGCTCTGTAATAGAATACCTTCTCCAACAACGTATTATTGCACCAACCTGCAGCCCCTGCAATACTCCGATTTTGCCCAGTAGGAAGTCAGGTAAAGAGGTGTATCATTTTATTCAGGATTTTCATGCAGTTAATGCAGCCGAACTTCACTGTTGTAGATTTGTGGTCAGCAGTTTTCTCCATACCTATTCATCCTGACGGTAAGAACATGTTTGATAAAACTGGAAAAATAAATAAATAAATAATATGTTTGCATTTTCCCTATGGGACTGTATGGTAATGGGGACTAATGAAATTACCGGTGCCTCACTTCCCAGCCGCCAGACTTGGAATAGCCTGGTGGCATCAGGCATTCAGGTGCCAGTATGTTTTACTGGTCCGGTGGCAAACTGCCGGTAGCACTGGCAGCATTACTACCGACCCGTAATCAGGCCCCTTTACTCAGTTCAGTTTCCAGGATGATCACAGCTGGTGCAGTACTTAGATAATATGCTCGTAGCCTCCCCCTTCTTGGAAGCTTGTGAGGGAGACTCATTCTGTTGAAAGCACTAGCTGAAAAACGTTGCAAGGCATTGAAAGACAAATATCAGCTGTGCCTGCCCCATGTGCGATACCATGGCCATGAGATTTCTGCTGGGGAAATATATTTGTCCCAGGATTGGTCTGCAGCAATCCAGAAAGTGCCTAAGGGCCACACCAAGAGGCCGATGAGAGGCTTCCTCAGGATGGTCAATTTTGATAAACAGTCCTGCAGTATATATTCATAGTTAAGCCCCTGCAGAACCTCTCGCATGATTTGACCCCTGAGCCTCTGCCATGATCTCAGGAAGCAGAAGATGCATTTGTCACCATTAAGCAAACACTTGCAATAGCTCCCACTTAAGGTTGGTCAGATTACAGTAAGTCCTTTGTGCTATTCTGTGATGAGTACAATGGGTATGCTCAGTGTGTATTGACTCAGCTGCACAGTGATAAGCACCAGCCTGTGGCCTACAACAGCATAGTTTTAGATCCAGTAGCCACAGGACTCCCAGCTTGTCTGTGAGCCGTCACTGTTGCTGCCCTGTTGATAGAAAAGACAGACTCCCTAGTGCAGTGGCACCCTGTCACGATTGCAATTCCCCAAGCTATGTTGTCATTAGTACTTAAGGGGAAAGCACAGCATGTTTCAAATTCTCATATCACCCGTTATGAGTAGTTGTTTATTTGAGCTGCCAATGTAACTTTGAAGAGATGTTCAGTCCTGAATCTCCCTCTTTGCTACCAATCCAAGAGGAAGGGGAGCCGCATAACTGTCAGGCTGTTGTGGAGACACTCTTATTACCCCATGTAGATTATCCGATGTACCTTTGTTGAATTCTGACCTGATTCTTTTTGTTGATGTTTCCTGTATCTGTGTTACAGAAACTGGGCAATTGGTCTCTGGTATTCTGTGTGTACCCCCATGCTGTTTTAGAAGCATATTGATTACATATGGCAAAGTAAGCACAGGTCACAGAACTCGTGGCTCTCACCCATGTATGTGCTCCGGCCCGAGACAGATCAGCTACAATCTATGCCAACTGCAGGCATGGCCACGGGGTGGTCTAATAACGTTGGAGTTCTCTATAAGCAGCATGGATATTTAACCTCCACGTGCGGTTCTATGACAACAACACGGCTCAATACTACAAGTTGCAAGCTTTGTATTTAAAAAATGCTGAACGCACTGGAATACATTAGTCCCCTGCATTCCAATGGAATGTTAGCAGGAGACAACCCCACAAATCCCAAACCCATAATGTTGAATGAGGAGAGCAGTGGTCACCCCAGCAATCCCTGCTCCTCTAGTTAGGCATTATGAGATTCAATGTTTTCGACCATGCTGAATGCTCACTAAATGCTCATTCAGCATCTTCTTTTCATTCTTTTCGGGTAATACACCACGGGCACCAAAATATTAAATGGAAAATATGTATCAGATTTATTTAATGTATTGTTACTTCTAGCAGTTGTAGCTATCGTTATATGCAAGGGTCATGATCCTTTACAGTCATTCACTGGCCATAGAAATACATTAGCAGATAGTGCAGTCTGGAAATCTTCCAAGATCAAACCTGTTGGCTACTTTGACCCACTCAGCAGTACTCCCATCCATAACAAAGTTACACTTCAGCAGAAGCAGCAAAATGGCTGCGCTGGCTCCTGTGAGCACCATTGCCTCATGGCAAAGCTACGTTTTGCAACAAGAAAAAGATGGCTGTACCATCTTGCAAAGCACATATGAGGCAGGATGGAAAAAGGGGGCACACTGAGAAAGCCTGCCATTATGTTCTGACATGCACCAAATAAAAGGGAGTGAAAAAGCAGCACTGCTTGGCTGCAAGGCAAAGTTCCCATTTGAAAAAGGGAAATATTTCCAGTTAAAACTGATGCCGTATTGATGCTCTTTTCCTCTGATTCCTCATCAAACGTCTTTTATTAATAAGGCCCTGCCATGCCCATTCATATCATCATAGTGCTTCAGCAGAAAATAGCCTTATTCCTGAATGAAAGGCTGTGCCAGCCAAACCTGACAAAATCAACAAAAGCTTTCCTTCAGCTACACAGGAAACGCTTAAAAGTTGCTACAAAATGTCATAAATCACTGCTTTAAAAGAAAATCATAGCTTTCTGTGCACATGTCACTTTCAAGAGACCTTTGTCTTGTACAGACTGTTGTGTAAAATAAGCTGGCTACAGGTACAGAACAACATTGGGAAGTAGATGGAAGAGAAATCCCAGCAACATTTACATATGGACAAATGGGCTTTTGCAAACCAGAAAAAAATGCCTGTTTTAAAAGGTGCCATGTTGAACAAAAACTTGTCTCTGCCTAGCAATATAAAGGGGTTTGTTACTGTGGAATATATAGGGGGTGTTTTATCCAACAGGTTTGTTTTGACCCAGCACAAAATAAAAGAAAATGAAACTGTTAAACTGCATGGGTTCAATTTTACAAGCTACACAAACAGGTTTTTCCTATTGGTCAGAGCTAAGGCTTCCCCCAAATGGAGCCACCATAAACTTCCAGTACACAAAAGTGATAATTGCTAGGTTGGAAAACTTTGACTGACCAGGACAAAGAAACTTCACATACTAATCAGACTTGGGTCTGGGATGAGCCATCTTACAATGGAACTTCCAGGACATGGATGTGCAAAGTGAAAAATCACACCTACTTGTGACTTCTACAGGAAGCTTCAAAGGAAATCTCTGGGACAACCCTGGATTGATGGGGTAGCTTGGAAGCTATGCCCGTATATTGGGAACAATACTGAACATTTGTTTCCAAAGACTATTTTGTAAATAAAACTTGTAAGATTTTTATCTTTGCAACCGGACTTTGCAGAAATGTAAAAAATTAGCAGCTTTAATGTAATTTTGTGGGTTTTTATTTAAGACGTCTTAGACTTCACTGACACATGGGGAATAGAAATGGCAGAGAATTCGGTACTATAAGGAAAGTATCCATGATGCCATTGCAAATTTTAATACTTACATACCTAATGATAATCCACACCCATGTATAAAGTTATGGAATTTTAGGCAGAAGATTTCTCACTAAAAATGACAAAAACTGTTAAATGGGTGAAACAATGTCTTACAGATTGCAGAGATGGACTGCTATGCTCTACATTCAATAAGTAACCTGCTTATGTAATTTGTTAAGATGCTTCAACTGTATAAATGTACCGTTTGTGGCAAAAATGAATTTTAGCTTAAGTAACTGTGGGAGGTTTTGAACATTGTAAAACTCACATCTTAAATTTGGCATCCTGCCCTTGAAATCCAACCAGCTGAGAGTGAGGTGGGGACTTTCACCCCTGACCAATCCAGTGGTTAAGAGGCGTGCTTAGCTAAGCCTGCCCTACCATTTACTACTATGAGGTCACTATGCATTATAAATAAGAGTCCCTGACAGGACTCTAGAAACACTCTCATGAATTTCCTGTGGCTGTGTCCTGATCTGCTCCATTCATCTTGCTGATCCCAGATTTCCCTACAAGGCCAAAGCATTGCTGACCCTATTCCAGCAAGGCCAAAGCATAGCTGATTTTCTCCCAGCAAGGCCAATGATCCAGATAAACCCACTGAATCCTATTAAAAAGGGGAAAGCTGTGATACCTTAAGCATCCTGAAACCAGGCAGCTTCTTCCCTCTACCTGCATGCCTGCTGACCCTTAGAATCCGGCGACCGGACTTTGCCCAGCTGTCTTTTGCCAGGAGAGTCCACATCTGGTGACCAGAATCTTTTGTGACCAGAACCTGTTGACTGTCCAAAATACCTAGACTTAAGTGTGGACTGTGAGTATAAATCCCCACCCGATGGAAACATATAGCTTACCTTATCTTGATCCTTTTGTATCTATCCAACTCTTTAAGCAATCCTTTCTTACTCTGGTAACTTGTTAAAACTGTTAGAATTCTCTGTGCACCCTCTCCTTGACTTTCTAGGTACTAGTGCCATTTCTCTATTAATTCTGTCTTTCATAGATCATAAGTCAAAAGCAATATTTTGATGGAATAAATACATTTTCCCTAAAGAAAAGGGCTACACTTCGTGAAGGGTTACAACTGCAGCGTAACTTTGATATTCACTGGTGGTGTTCCCCTTTTCTTAGCCATTAAATCTAGTTTAAGTAAAATTTGCCTTTCATTTTAAAACCAATTTTCTTAATTTTAACTGCTCTATTTTCCTAAAAACGAACCTCATTCTACCTTCCAAATTTCTCTCAAATCACCACCTATACCCCTCCTTTCACCTCTATATTGTCCCTCTGATATATATCTACCCCCAGCCCACAAACTGCATCCCAATTCAGTGTTTTTCACCCATTTTTAAAAAAACAAAAACTGTTTTTCCATTTAAAATTGCTTCTGTGTAAAAATGCAACTTTCCAACGTGTGAAATGACTGCACTGGGTTTTCAATTTTAACTTGCTTGGTGAACTGTATGCTTCTATGATACTTTGCCTGATGGTTGCTAGTGATATAACATCCCTGATACTGTGATAAAACATATGCATAGCATTATTTAAACACACATATAATTAATTATTTACCAAAATCTGAGTGTCATTTCAGCCTTTGCAAAGGGTTTAAAATCTTATTTTGTGAGGGGAGGTCAGTTTTTGATTCTTTTTTTCTACCTCTTACATCTGACTACCTGCTGCTTCCTTCTATTCTCTCAGGATTGGGTTATTTGTGGGTTGATGGACCATTGCAGAGGAAAACCTTAAGTTGAGTGCTATCTATCCAAATTCAAAAAGTGCTCCTATTAAATTGTGCTTTGGATATGTTCTACTAGAAAGTTAACCAAGTGCCATGCCTCCATTCCATTGCAATTATCACCCCATTGGTGATTGCTGCCCAATACTAAAATTTGTATGATTTTTGTGAATTTTTAAAATAAATAAATATTTTATTTTTCACCAACCGTCCTGGTTCCTGGTCCATTGTGACCCGGAGTATTTGTAAAAGGTGGTGTGAGATTGATCGGTTATCGGCTCAATTTGAATTGATTTAAATTAAAGAAAAAACATTCCTATTGAGCGCCACATTCCAGGCTAAGACCAAGTGTCCTGGTCCAGTGTGTGATGCTCGATTGGTATCCTTAACAAGCCCCAGAAGCCAAAAAGGTGACTTGGACTCAAGGGTGTTGTAAGCTGGGAGTAGACTCCCTGTGGCACTCTCCAGATAGCCACCTGGATGGACCTAAGGTACTCCTCCCTTATCTGGTCCACGAAGATCGTAGATTGGTCCATTCAGGGAAGAAATGCTATGATCACTTTATTGCATCAAGAATTGATCACTCCTGGTTTAGCCTCTACGGCTCAGGGTTATTGTGAAAATGGTGTCATATGTTTAACACATACTGTTGGGAGATTGGTACAAACAAGTAGGTTCTGCACATCCTGTACTAGAAGGTCCATTCTTGCAGGTACAGACAGACTTCATATATCTCCCCGCCAGTATACATTTTGTCTATGTTTAAGTTCTGGTTAACATATTTTCTGGATGGGTTGATGCATATCCATGTAGAAAAGCAGAAACTGCCACTGGTACACAAATGAGTTTATACCTCTGTTTGGACGGCTCCTCAGTATAGACAGCAACAGAGGTACCCATTTTACTGGTCAACATATTAGAGAAGTGACCAAAGCTTTAGGAAAAACTTAGCAGTTCCACTGCACTTATTACCTGCACTTTAATGCACATGTAGAACTTTGGAATGGGTACCTTAAGTTAAGACTGTCAAACGTGTATAAAGAGATGGGTTGAAATGACCCCAAGCCTTGCCCCTGGTTCTGCTTGATATGGCAATAATCCACAGTGTAAACACAAACTGGTCATCCCATGAAAATTGGAACTGCACCCCAAGCAGTACCCCACATTCAAAGTCTGCCGTTCGAGGATGATAAACTGCTCCAATATTGCTGCATGATGTTTAAAACTGTCCAATCTTTCCATGCTCAGTTCTGTGAAGCCCTGCCTGAACCAGTTACTGAACCCTGCCACCCTTTACAGCCAGGACATTGGGTGCTGGTGAAAGTCCACTAGTGGAAATCTGTGCTCTAGCCCAAGTGGCATGGCCCATTCCAGGTGCTCTTAACCATGAACTCCTCAGTGCAGTGCTCTGGAATCTGAGCTGGGATCCATGCAGCACACTGCCACAAAGTCAACACCCAGGATCATGATATCACCTCTGCGACAATCAATCTTCCAAGGCTTGGCTCCGCGACCACCAACTCCACCACCAATTGTTTCCCAATGTTAGACTCTTCCAGTGTTGCTGGAATGGAACAGCCAATATGATGAGGTAAGGATACAGCCCTTGATCAACCAATATGCTCACATTCTGAATCAGGATCAACAGCTTTTGAACTTCTTCCACAAAGTGAGTTCCCTGCAGCAGCTATTGCTAAGGCTCCTTCATCAAGCGGTCAAAGTTCCCGGAGAAACAACCCTGATTCTTGGCATACAATCTTGAGTGTCTGACTCCTCTGGACCTCACAACTCAACCTTGAAGAGGTATGCTTTGCGATCCCATGGAAGATCTCTTGAGAGTCAATAGTTCTGAACAAAGTGGCAAATGGCCAGGCAGCTCGCCCCAGGATGTGTCCCCTTAACAATGATGAATTCCCCTGAGGTGGCTGTGCACTGTCAGAGAGTAGAAGCCACTACTGTTGATTCACTGATACCTGCAAGTTAGGGGCCCTGTTGGAATCATCTGTTGGCCATTCTTTTTGTTATAATCAGACGGATGTGCACATGGCTCTAATACATAGGATACTTGTCGCTTGAACTTTTAACTGGAACATTTGATCATAAACTGTTGACTAAGGAATTCTCTGTTCGGTAAGTACCTGATTCCTGGTGGACATTTTGAATGTTGATATATACTTTGCTGCAACTTCACAGAGCCTATAAACTTTGAACTGGATGTTTTGGACTGACAAACTTATTTTACTTGTGTCTCCACTTGTGTCTTCCTTCATGAACTAAATGGAACTTTATCTTCAAACCGCAAATGGTTGTGCTGGTGTCATGACCCGATTCCTGAACTTGGACATTCAAAGATTGGACCTAGTGTATACTATGTCTGGTTATATTTCTGTTATCATTGTCATAATATTGATACATTATTGCTTCATTAGATTGATGCTTTTCGCACCACCTGTCATGAGAATGATGGTCCCTCTGCTCATCCCTGGATTCACCATGAAAACACTTATTTGCATAACTCCTGGAAAATTTCCTGCTTTTTCAATCTTACCAAAGGATGGGTCTGTACCCATTTGCCGCATGCCTTATCCTACAGGTTCCCTATGGCACTGATGCCCTTTCAGTGGGGCAATGTCTGTTTGGATCTTAGGTTTGTTACCCAGTCCCAAGGCCCAGAACCCTGTATGGATGCTCATTCCCACATGGACTTTACCAGTCCTCTGAATTTTTCCACCCCAGATCAAGTACACACTAAGCCATCAGCACCAGTCTTGGAATTAAGATAAATAGAGATCACCTGACCCAATAGTCATGGTTAGTGGGGGATATTGCAAATTCACTGCATCCTCCTCGACTCTTTTATCCTGAGAATAAGGGCCATCCAAAACATGGTGCTTCAGAAATGTATGGCTCTGGATTTCTTTCTGGCCCCATAAGGAGGCATCTGCACAATTGGGAAAAGTAAGTGCAGTACTTTCATGCCCAGTTACTCAACGAATATTACTGTCTTTGTCACCCACATTCATCACACTGTACGCCTACTTCACATCAGTCTAGGGGCTTTCTGGACCTTTAGGTCTTGGGTTGAAAGTCTACTGGGACCTCTAGATGGATCTATTGCTCAGATTGTACTCATATTGCTAGTCATGATTGTAAGTCTGTCCTGTCTATCCATGGTTTATAAGCGTCTCTATTATCGGGTATGCAACACCTGTTCTGAAATCTCTCAAGCTAACTAAGTACTTTACTGTCATGCTACGGAATAAATAATCTGCTATTACATGCCAGGATGTGATGTTTGTTCCCCTAGAGATGTATGTAATGAGACTAGAGAGAAGGTCTCATAAGAGGGTTCAGTGGGATGAAGTCAATAATTGAAAATTGTATGCACTCCCCATGCACATTTCTGCATTATCATTTAATTATTTATTTAGTTCATTTGTAAAGCGCACATACAACCCAGAGGCATTGAGACGCTGTTGCAGGTACAAGTCAAGAAAGCATACTTTGTTTTACAATTGTGAATTTTTAGTCATGTAAAAAACATGGGTGGCATATGTGCAGTTACAACTGTAGCACAGTTACACAGTTGAGAAGCAGTATCATACATGTTCATGCTACAGTGTGAAGGTAGTAGAGATCGGTGTTTGACAAGTAGGTGCGGTGGGTAGGTGGGGTTGTGGGTTAGTAGAAGAGCTGAGTTTTGAGAGCTTTGCGGAAGATCCAGTAGGCATTTCTCAGCCCTCAGGGTCCGGGGGAGGCCTTTCTAGAATTTCACAGCAAGGTAAGGGAAGCTGGAACTTCCAGCTTTGCATCTCTTAACTTGTGCATGACTAGTCAATCAGTGTAAGGGGTCGTACTGGGTCTTGAGGAGTGAGCTTTAGTGATGATTTGGGGGTGCTGTATTGGAGAGGCACCTGTGGGTAATGGAAAGTGTTTTAAATCTGATGTGCTCCTGCATAGGGAGCCAGTGAGATTTTCATCTAGCTTTAGAGATGTGTTCTCTTTTCAGGATATGGAGTGCTGCTCTCAAGACATTTTTTTGGATGACTTGTAGTTTATGGATATTTCCAGATGAGGTGCCTGTGAATAAGGTATACATTGTGGGGCTCATGGAAATACCCTCATCCGTCCAGTTAGACGAAATATAAATATATGCAGTTGATCAGGGTGGCCCAAATGGACAACGGACTCTCATGACTCAGGGGTGCTTTAATAAAATACTTTACTCATACTGAGATTTTAGTGATTGCATGTTGTGTTATCTAGTACAAATGAGTGATCCTATTCACACAGGACAAAAACAAAACATTTTGTGCATATGTTTTGATGGGACAGGTGCAGACATCAATGTACACACCTGAGTCATGAGGGATTGGTGCCATTACAATAGTCGATCCTAGAGCCAATGATGACACATGCAATTTTAAGGCAGTTTTTTCAGGTGAGGAAGGGTCTGGCTGCATTGAGGACCTGGGTGGTGTATGCTGCTGAAAAGGTAATTGTACTTACTTGTATGAACATGGTGAGTGAGGAGTCAAGGTAAACTCCTAGCATCTTTACAGAGGTTGAGATGAGAATTAAGCAAGTGTCGATCTGGAAGACAGTGGATTGATTATCGAGAGACTTGGCGGCATTTGGTATGCCAACAATTAAGATTTCTGTCTTGTTACTGTTGAGATAAAGTTGATAAACTGCCATCCATGCCTGTATAGCGGAGTAGATGTTGTTGAGGTTGGCAGAGTCATTTGTGTAGTTGTCTGAGAGTGGGATCAGGATTTGAGTGTCATCAACATAGTTGGTGTAAGTGTAGAGGAGGTGTTAGAGATCCCCGTCCCTCAAACTGAATACAGAAAACTTGCCAGGCTGATCAATAGTTCCAGTATTACAAAAATCAGAATTGTAGTGCTTTTAGGTCCAAAAGCACCTTTTAGGGTGACATATACTTTTTATGGTCAGAATGCCTTATGCAGTGGAGGGTATCTCAGAAAAGACACATATATTGTAAATATCGAAGATCTAGGCTGAAAACTGAACAGAAAATTAGTTCTGCTTAAAAGCAGAGAGATCAGCCATTTTGTAGTTGAATAGAGCATTCAGATTGAGACAAGGTCAGGCAGATTCTAAAATGGTTGCCAGAAAACAAGATGGGGGAATATCACATAGTCATGCTGAATTAATTAAATAATTCTCTAATAGCAGTTCATTGAAAGTTCACTGATCTATGCCAGCCAAGTGAGGCATGCCCAGACATGTTTTGTGGACCTGATGAGTGGCAGTAAAGCCAACCAAACTTGGAATGGAAAAAGGGTTTGTCTTTAGTTGTCAGACCCAATCAGAATGTATTGTGTAATACATTATTAAGTTACATCAGCCTTGCAACAGTACAAAAAGAGCTGATGTTAAGAGCCCGGTGCTGATGTGTTCCTGATGTCTGAATAGAGATGATGTTTGAAAGCCAGTCCAGGTACCTGCCTGCCTCTTTTCCTTGTGACCAGACTCTGCATGCCTGGAGGAGGAGCAAGGCACAGTTTCCTTCATCCCTAATTTCGGCTAGCTGATTCTTTAGGTCGACAAGGGCAGATTTGGTCCTGTGCCTTGGGGAAGTAGAAGTCCGATTGGCACATCCTTAGAATTTTCTTGTCCTCACGGAATTTCTGAACTTGCAGGTAGGCTGCGTGGTCTAAGATTTTTAGTAAGAAGGGGACAGTGCTGATTGGCCTATAGCTAGATGGAATGGCTGGCTCTAGTGAGGTTTTTCTCAGGAGGGAGAGGTCCCAAGCTTCTTTGAGGCCAGCTGGAATGGTGCTTTTAGCAAAAGATGCATTTAAGAAGTCTGTGATGATGGGAGCTGGCATGTCAGCTCAATTTTTGATGAATGATGCAGATCATATTTCACCTTTGCATTTGGAGGGTTTCAGGATTTTGATCAGCCTTAGATCACCTCTTTCATAGTGTCTCTTAAGAATAAATGTATGGTGGAGGGGGCCAGAGGGAGGAGTGCAGCCAATATTTGTGGCTATGGGGCTGTGTTGAATGTAGCTTGTTGAGAGAGGATTTTTGTGTTCAGTTTGTCGATTTTACCTACTAGTGCTGCCTTGATGTCTCAGTACTGCGTTACGTCTTTGGTGAGTGTGTTAGGGGTGGGGCAGGAGCTTCAAGTTCTCTGAAGATGGAAAGGATTTTTTTATATCTGAGTTGGCATTGCTGATTCTAGTGTTGAAAGAATATTATTTGGCTCTAATGGTGGCAGATTTGAGTATGGATATTTTGATGTACTCATGTTTTAGAGAGTCAGTAGGATCCTTTTCTGAGTGCACAGTTCCAAAAGGTTGGGGGTAAACCATCCATGAGTTTGATTGTCTGACTGTTTTGGATTTGTGAGTAGCTAGGTGGCTATGGTATTCACTGCATTAGAAAGGATGTAGGTGAATGTATCCACTAATGAGTTAGGGTTGGATTTGAATGGGGGCTGGAGGCCTGGTGTGCTGAGCAGGGGCAGTATGTTGTCTATGGTGAGCTTCCGCGAGCTTCGTGTTACGGCTGGAGGTAGAGGGTTGGGTGTGTATTTGTGTTTAAAAGGTTGCAGGATAGAGAAGTGGATGTTGTGGCGGTCCGACAAGGGACATGGTGTATTTGTGCCGGTCGAGACCTCACAATTGTGGTCAGTAATCCAGTCTAGAATGCGTCCTTTCCTGTGGTTGGGATTGGTAATGCGTAGACAGAAACCTAGTGTGTCAAAGGCATAAGAGAGCAATCTTGTTTTTGGGTCGCTAAGGTCACGTAGGCCTAGATTACGGTTGCCTAGCGAGATGATTTAGAGGATGCCTTTAAATTATCCTGGATAATGTGAAGTAGGTTTGACTCAAAATTGTTAATGGGGCCAGGTGGGCACTAGATCAGATGGGTGTTGATAGTGCAAGTTGGATATGTTGAGAGTCCGAGTGACAGAAGGCCGATGGTACCATCGATGAAAGTGTTACCCCGCCTGAAGGGAAGGGATTCTCTAGCTATCACTGCGATGCCACCTCCTCTTGAGCAGGGTCTGTCATTCTGGAAGAGGGTGTACCTGGTGGGCATGGCTAGGGATAGGACTGGGCCACATGCCTTATGCACCCAAATCTCAGAGATGGCTAAAGCATCAAGGTTATGTTTGGTGATCAGGTTGTTGATGTCTAATGCATGGGCTGGCAGTGAGCATGTGTTGATGAGGGTGCAGGTCAGGAGGGGCAACATGACTGTGGTGGGGTTGAGTCGGCCTGGATGTGAATCTTGAATGGGAGTGGCTAGGCAAGGGGTAGGGCAGGTTGCTGGTGTCTTGGTGGAAGTTTGTTAGGGTGGCTTGTATGTGGTACCGCAGCATTCTTCCTAGTGTTATGTGGTGGTGTGTGGTTGGTGTGGGTTTGGGAGTGGTGAGGTTGAGCGGTCATGAGGTGGAGTGGCATTGAAGGGATGGGCTTGGGGCTGGTCTTCACGGAGGCAGTGGAGGTGAGATGAGGGGGTGATGAATTCTTCGAAGGACTTCTCACTATTCTTGGAGCAGAGATGAGAATAGGGTCTGGGCAGTTGGAGGTTAATTGCATCAGACAATGATTGCCATACTTGGCATTGAAAAAGGTGGGTGGCACTGTGCTTGCCCTCGTGTTCAGGGGGCTTAATGCTTATTGAGAGGATGTAGCTTGAGGGCAGTGTGAGTACTTGTACGCATTTGCAGTGTCAAATTCCTCATTTGCAAGTTTTGAGGTGCTGTTATTGAAGGAATGCGGCAGAGGCGAGAGCAAAGTCTCTGGTTCCTGATATTGAGTAGGTATTGCAAACTTCTATGTTTAAACAATTATTTCTTGCTTTTGTGAGGTGAATCCTTAAGCTTTACTGTGTCCTTACGATAAAGGCGCTTCAACTATTGTGTATCTATGCTTGCCTTCACACCTCCCGCTTCTGAAGTGGTTCCCTTTTGGCATATCTAAGAGCATTTTAGGCTCCTGCTTTCCAAAGCTTTTTTCAGAGCGTGTGTGAATCTTTGAGGAGTATATTCAACTTCACTGAATGTATCATGTTATGCTGCCCTACCTGATAACACTGTCTAATATGTAAGAATGCAGCTGACATTGATGACTTGTATAGTGGGGCTTTGTCCCCTGCTTGCAACATTGTTTCATTATGATTCCTTGCCCTGTCTGGGCCACAGCTTCCATTCAAAAGCATGTGCTCATTTGAGCATAAGATAACAATGTACAGAGGGAGGGGGGTTCTGACTTGCGCTGAAATCTTGTACTGTTGTTTGTTTGTTTTGTCCTGTTGTTCGCTTTCTACTAATACATTGCTCACCAATCCACTGGAATAGTCAATGGTCTCAATGGAACAAAAACGTGATTACCATCAACTACTTTTCAAACTCCTTTAAAAAGGACAAGAGTTATATTAAAAGTTAATGTAACAAAAATCTGGAATAACACCAGAACATCAATAGTAGAGTTTGTAGATTTTTGTGAAAGCGGGGAACATGAAATTGAATTCTCAAATAAAAAATTATTGAAAATATTCTAGCTATGTACATAAAAGTGAAAATGTGTGGATTTGTGTGTTTGTGGCTTCATGTATGTTCCCTATACAATTCCACACCATTTCACCAATCTACACCCCATTTTGCACAGTAACCTGTTAGGACCATGCAGACATTACTGGCTACATGACATCTAGACAACGCACCCCTTTCACCTGGATTTCAGCATACAAGTGAACATGTGTGGGTTTGTTGGTTTGTGGCTTCACATATGTCCCCTATACAAATCCACACTGTTTCACCAATTTGCACAGGATTTTGCTCAGTCACTTGTTAGGACCCTCTGGATATTACAGGCTACATGACATCTGGACACCCAACCCCTTTCCCCAGATTTCAGCAAAAGTGAAAATGTTGGTATGGGTTTGTAGCTTGACATATGTTCTATGTACATTTCCACACCATTTCATCAATCTGCACCACATTTTACACAGTCACCTCTTAAGATTCTCCGGACATTACTGGCCAGATGACATCTGGACAGCCCAACCCTGTGCATGCATTTCAGAAAAAGTGAACATTTGGGTGTTGGTTTGTGGGTTTGTGGCATCGCGTATGTTTCCTATACAATTCTACACCATTTCACCAATCTGCATTAAATGTTGCACAGTCACCCGTTAGGACCCTCTGAACATTACTGGCTACATGACATTTGGTCACCCCAACCCTTTCCCCGGATTTCAGCAAAGGTTTATGGGTTTGTGGATTCACGTATGTTCCATATAAAATTACACACTGTTTCACCAATCTGCACCAAATCTTTCACAGTCACTTGTTAGGACCCTCTAGACATTACTGGATACATGACATTTGGACACCCTACTCCTTTCCCCAGATTTCATCAAAAGTGAAAATGTGTGTGTGGGTTTGTGGCTTCGCGTATGTTACCTTTGCAATTCCAGACCGTTTCACCAATCTGCACCAAAGTGTGGACAGTCACCTGTTAGTACCCTCCAGACATTTCCTGCTAAATGACATTTGGACACCTCACCCATTTCCCCTGATTTCAGCAAAAGTCCAATTTTGTTTTTGGGTTTGTGGCTTGGCGAAGCGTTGTTCCGTATTCAATTCCACACCTTTTCACAAATCTGCACCACATTTTGCACAGTTAACTGTACCTATGAGAGAATGAAAACCCGTGCAATGCCGGGTAGATCAGCTAGTATACATCCAAGGAGCATGCAGAAAAGAAGTGGGGGCAATCAACCACTTCAATCAAGCCGATTATGTAAACTCTATGTTCTCATATGTTTACATTTGGATTCCTATGTAAAAATAGTGAATGTTTCATGAAGTAGATCAAATAACAGATGGAATACGAATTGAAAAATCCCATGTTCAGATTAAAAGGAAATATTGGTAGGTTCAAAATGCATGGGGTAGTAAGGAAAATGTCATCTTGAACCAATTTCGACCAGGGGTTGATAATTAGTACACTTTCTTAAAAGGGGGGGGATTATTTAGAGAAATGGTAAAAGACAGCAAAGCTATGAGTGACAACAAAAATTACTCAGAGCAAGAGCAAGGAGAGATCATATTTTAAAGGACAGAAAAATAACTCTTTGATTTTTCATCATTTGTTATTAATAGGGCTTATAATAAAGTTGAATCTTAGCGACCTTTGGAAAAATGGAAGTGGAGGATAGAGACATTCACCTCTCTGCTCTGTCTTATATTTTGTACCAACAGTCACAGTATCCGTCATGTTGAATATATGTTCAGTTTTATGGATGTATATTACTCTATACTATCAATACAAGTAATTAAACGTTTTATTTTTGTATTTCTTTGTTTCTGTGCCACAATCCCAGGGATCACCAGTAGACATAAAACCCCAGGTTGCACGCAAAGTATCATTTATTGGTGTCAAAAGAATTGGTTGGGTTAACGCCTGTAAGGTCTAAGAAGGTATATTCAACAAAACACAGATGCAACTCAATACGTCAACGCAGAGGTTCAAAGAAAGCAAAATGCACTTAGAGGGATATTGGAACACTCATCTAAAATATGTCCATGGACCTGAGTTCCAATAAGCTTGTCGAAATCAATGTATTATAAGTGTTACATACCACTAATGCTTCACAAAACATTGCCACCGTGTCTGCGGTGTTTACACAAAGTCACTAAGTAGTTACAATCTTGCATGTCTCTGTCTATTCTTGAAGACAAAAAGTACCCTATGGGCCTAGAGGTGCCAATCAGATGACAGCTGATATTTCCCCATCTGTTTTCATTGGTGTATTTTTATTCTTCATTCGTCATGTCTCGCAGCCAAGGGCAGTGTTCAGAGTTCTGAGTTTGTCACCGGGTCAGATTGATCAAGAGCATGCTGATGGCCTTAGTGCCTCAAAAGTCCACTAAACACTCCCTCATTTCTCAGATACTCTTTGATACATTTTGGCTTGAGTTCTTAATATGCCTGGTTCTCAGTGAGCCATCCTAGCACTTGTTTTTTTTCTCTCTCTCTCTCTCTCTCTCTCTCTCTCTCTCTCTCTCTCTCTCTCTCTCTCTCTCTCTCTCTCTCTCTCTCTCTTTTTTTTTCTTGGTCATAAGGATTTGACCCCACCAATCTTTGGGCCCACGTCAACAAGAATCCTAGCTACTCTAGCACTTTTATCTTGGGAGCACCTATCTCAGACTTCACAGGTCTTGCCACTGTGAGGTTTAATGACAGCCCTAGCACACAAAAGAAAACGCCACATGAGGCCTTTGTGACAAGACCAACTAAACAATGACAGGACTAAAATGTTAACATAGCGAGGGGGCCTGGTGTGTGTAAAATGCATGTCTTGCTGAAACCGACACAATGAACAGTGTATCATGGAAAATATGTGTCTTGCTGAAAGATGACACAAGGATAATGTGAAGATCGAAATGGCACATTGGGCCTCATTACGGGGTTGCCGGAAAACCTGCCAATAGGCGGTGGGTAACCGGCAACCCTGTAACACCGTTTCCACCACCTGACTTTCCGGTGTCACCTGGACATTATGACAGGTGGTGGAAATGGTAAATCCCCTAACCGTGCTGGTGCTTCAGTGAAACCATGCTGGTAGGGTCCTGAAAACCCAGCAGGTCAGGCCTGCTGGGTTATCCGTGGCACCTACTGGCATTGTTGTAGTATGGCAGTCCAGAAAGGATGCCGGTACATTGCTACTGGCTCTGTTATTTCCAGACCGCCATACTTATAATGAGGGCCATAGTGGCCTGAGAGACAAAAAGCAGCATTTATTATTGGAACTACCACACATCAAAATGCTGTGCATTTTGAAAAGTTAAGAGCACACACTGGGCCTTGCAGGTGAAATTAAATCAATGTTTGTATTCTTCATGTCATGTGACTAAGTCCCACTTTTCAACACAGAAACTGACATTTTTGGGAGCGGCACTGCTGAGGGATTGTGCTCCGCTATCAGCCCGACAAACACTAAGTGTGGCGGCAGCAATATCAGATTCCCTGCTTCATAAACGTGTGAGCTGGTATCCCTGACGGAAGGGAATGCTCAGATTAAACAGTGACAGAAGCCAAGGAGCAGGCGATGAGCTACGACATTTGGAAACTCAGCAGCAGTAGCATGCTGATGCTCCGGTGCTGAGGGATCCCAGCGGGCGAGGAGAAAATGTGCATCAGCTCAGCGCTGCATCTCACAGAGCACCAACGGATCCTGCAGTGGCATACAGCAAGTGTCAGTATCCAGAGGCCGTGCCTGAGCCGGTGGAGGCAGGTGCATCTACACGCCCGGGCTGCTTTGGCGGTGAGTGGCCGCCCCCCTTGCTGTTGCACTGCCTGTCCACTGCTCCCTAATGGACAGAGCGTGTCCAGACTGTGCCATCTTAATATCCTTGCTGCACATCTGTGATCTTGTGGATTTGGGTGGTGAGCTTGCCTGGGCCCGACCAGGAGCCCCATGAAACCCTAGCCTTCTCACTGGCCCAGCCAGAACTCTGCAGGGCTCGTGGATTGGCAAGAAGAACATCAAAATACCCAAGCATCACCTCTGTGCCTGCGGCCCATTAACCTGAGCACACACCTGTCCTCATGTATTACTGCTGAACCCTGGATACTCCTAAGCATAGCAGTTCGACTGGGTGACTTATCAGCCTTGATTGGCCCAGTGCAACAACTGGTGCAGAGTTGGGGGTGCCGGACTGGGCTTCTTTGTAGCCCTAGTGCCCTTCACCGTGCTTGCTCCCCACACCTGTCCGTCATGACTAGAGTCACCGGCAGTGGAAAGAAGATGGGGACCATGGACAAATTTGCTAAGGCTGCCTCCCGTGACATCCCCAGGCCCTCAACTAGCTCCCACTTGGAACAGATTCAACCCATTGTGACACCACCTCGAGACCTTACACACCTGATGGAAGCCATGGCTAAGGGCTTTGCCGGGGTCCATGAGAAACTAGATTACATTACGGCCAATGTAGCATCCATGTGCTCGAAGCTGGTACAGCAAGCTGTGCACATTACTGAAGCAGAGACAATAATCGGAGCAGTGGAGGATACCATTCTGGGGCTTCAGGTTACATTGGCATCTCTGCCGAAGGAAATTAAAGCACTGAATAGCAAATGTGATGACCTAGAATCATGTGCTAGGTGGAAACAAATCCAAATTGTGGGGGTCCCAGAAGATGCATTGTCTGGGGGCATAGAACAGGCAGTGGAAAACCTTCTTGAGGATCTACTTGGTGCACTAGTGCTCTCCCCTTTATTTGCGGTGGAGCAAGCCCACCGGGCCCTCACTCCCAAACCAAAACCAGGGGATTTTCCACGCCTCATCATCGCAAAAATCCTGAGTTTTCATGACAGATACCACCTTCTTCGCTTCGGCAGGGTAAAATAGGAACTACTCTTGGGCTCCCAGACGATCCAGATTTTGTCATACTTTTCACTCTCAGTTCAGAAAGAGAGGTGCCAGTTTATTGGAGTTAAGAAAATGTTGCATGCCTGTGACACACATGCTGTTTCCAGCTCACCTCAGGTTTAAGTTCTGTGGCAAAGTCTACTTATTTATGGTCCCAAATGAGGCAGTGAAGTTCATAGAAGCTCAAATACCGATCCCAGACCAAGATCCCAGAGGAATCTAATGAGAATGATCAACTACCGGTCTGAGTGAATTGGCTACGGCTGTGTTTCAGTTACATCTATCTATCAGATGAGTACAAGGCACCTAAATTGTCACCCACTGCTACCACCTATACATTTAGATATGTGATCCTGCAACTGTGTTGTGATGTGGGCCAGCACGGCAGCAGTTAGCCCCATAGCAGCTGCTTAGTTAATGTTGGGACATGTTTGTTAGTTGTGGCTCTGTTGGGGAGGGGCGGGGATGGGGGCGGAGAGGGTAGATGGGTGGGGGTTGGGATCTGTGCTAGGAACTAGTCCTTCTAAATGTTCAAGCACCATTTGCACATCGTGGGTGAGTAGGGGAGGAAAACATGAAAATAAGTTGGCAGCAGAGTATACGGTTGGAACACACATTGGGAGGTCAACAGGGTGTCCATCAACAGTGACAATCCACTGCATTGGGGCTGAAAGTGATGAGCTGGAATATTAGACGGTTGGGGATTCTTCACCAAATTACAGAAGATCATGGCTTATGTAAATAGACATGAGGTAAATGTCCTTCTCCTACAAGAGACACATGCTAAAGAGGGGCATCCATGGGCGTTGCACCGACATGGGCGAAAAACAGGTTCTTCACCCCAATCTAGGGGGGTCATGACGCTAGTTTATAACTCTGTGAAGTTTGCCTTATAAAAGAAGGATTTGGACTCCAGGGGCACTATGTTGCTCTTCATTGCTTCATCCTTGGTATCAAGTTGTTACTGGTTAACACACATAGCCCCAAAATCGACTCTCCTGGATTCTTCAATGAAGTGACAACAAAAATACTTACTGGTTCCCTTGGGGTTCTGATCCTGTGTGGGTGGCAGGAATCTGATCCTTGATCAGACCATCGACAGAACTGGCGTGGCCCCCAGACCAAGGTCACATGCAGCTCTGCAACTCTTGGCCCACTGGGAACTGGGGGATACATGGCACATACTACACCCACAATAGCGACAATAAACATTCTATTCATCATTGCACAATATGACCTCAAAGATTGACATGTATCTGACTTCTGGCTCATTGATTGACAGAGTAGGGGATGCCATAATACTACACCGTCCCATTTCCGACCACTCCCCAGTGCTATTGACCCTGAAAACAGACAGACCCCCTGGTCGGGCAGCTCCTGGCATTTCAAATCTAAAGCACTCAGAGACACTATTCAAGGCAGAGATCCGGTCAGATATAGAGACGCACTTCACATGTAATGAGGTGGGTGTGGCATATGCCGGTGTACAATGGGAAGCCTTTAAGGTCTACATCTGTGGAATGTTGATCTCCAGAAAAGCAAGTGTTTTCAAAACCATTAGGAGATACCTTCAGTGTTCTGAAACTAAGCTGCAGTCTCTGGAGCAGGAATACTCCAATCACTCAAATCCACAGGTGCTGGTGCAGATACGCTCCAAACTGGAGCAGTTTGATGCGCAAGCGCTCAGGGATGTGCGCTACTTCTCACGTCCACAAGCAGCCAGGAAATACGGGAGGGGAAGAGGATGGGAAGAGCACTAGCTAGACTGGCAAAATCAGAGGGTGAGCGTACCCAGGTATACTGCATTAACAATGTACTGGGGAATCCCCAATGGGCAGACCAATAGATTGCTATGGTTCTCTATATGTCGTGGCACCCCTGTCTATTGAAGAGATCATTACAGTGGTTACCAACCTGCCCAAGGGCAAGGCCCCTGGCCCAGATGGTCTCAAGTCTGAATTTTGCCAAGAACATGCTGCCCTGTTTGTTCCTTGCTTTCTTGAGGTATAGGTAGAGGCCCTCTGCAACTCCATTCTGCCTACTACCCTATGTGAGGCCACTATAACTATCCTACTCAAACCCAACAAACCAAGCACCAAGTGCTGTTCCTACAGGCCCCTCTCCCTCATGAGTGTAGACAACAAAATCTACACCAAGGCTCTCGCAAATAGACTTCTCCCATTGATGTCCCATATCATCCACAGTGACCAGGGGAGCGTTGTCCCGGGCAGGTCAACCTCACTGAATATTAGATACTTGAAAATATGGGAATCGGCCCAGAAATGATTTGCTATTTCAAGCTGCTCTACACACGTCCAACAACCAGAGTGTTGATTAACTCTTAAAGGTCTGAACCCTTGGTGCTAAGCAAGGGTACATGGCAGGGCTGGCCACTTTCCCTGATCCTTTTCGCCCTGGTCATCAAACCAATGGCGGATATGATGTGTGCCCATCATGGACTTCAGGAGATTTGCCTCAGCGGCTCACCCAAGATAGTCTCACTATGCGCAGACAATGGGTCTTATTACGGTTTTGACAGTAGCCGTGCCTGTGACAAAGGCATGGCTGCCGCCAAACCTGTTATTTTACCGGCACCCACGAATGGCAATTACCAGGTCATGCCGCGTTCAGTGGATCCAGTAATTGTCCATTCGCCAGTGCCGGCAGTAAGGGACGCACCTCCCCCATTCGGCCCTATATGGCTGAATGAGAATGGGGAGCTTGTATGGTGCCGGTGCATCCACAAGTTGTGCTCGCGGTTGCCGCCCTGACCGGCAGGTCGGACCTGGCAGGAAGAGCGAGACCCGCAAGCACAACTCGTATTATGGTGGTACGGTAGCAACGGTGCCATTAGCGATACCGGCGCTGTTGTTGCATTACTGCCATACTTATAATGAGGCCCAATGTCTTACTTTATGCGAGGGATCCCCAGTCAAAACTGGATCCTATCCTGTGGGACGTAACACATCTGGGGTCTTTCTCTGAGTTCACAATAAATTATACCAAATCAGAGATGTTCCCACTGCCTAGCGGTTCTAAGCGACCGAAGGGTATGTATCCCCTCTGTTGGTCCCCTTTGGGATTAATTATCTGGGAGTAAAAATCTCTGGTGTGAAATCTCACCTTTTGAAAGATAACTATTGGGTGATGGAAGGCTATATGGCAGGCATGCTAATTAGATGGAGGGAACTTACACTCACGATGGCTGGTGTTGGTGCCTAAACTCTTATACATATTTGGCAACGTCCCAATTTGACCTGGCAAGCCCTTCTTCTCCAAACTCCATGGGCACTGTGCACAGTTCTTATGGCACTTGGGGAAGTCTGGAAAAAGTGGATTGATTTGACCCCCCCTTATGATAGGAGGGGCTTCAGGCCCCAAACCTTCAGCTATACTGGGTGGCTGCACAGGCCCAATATGCCTCCTACTGGTATGAGGAGAAGCTGCAACCACCTCATGTCAAACTTGCTTGAGCACTTGGCAGCTGGTAGATCAGACCTCAAGCCGCTCTTTATGGACCACATGCACATAGATGATTGCCTATTTGACCCAGTGTCCTCCATGTTGCTAGCCTGGCATCAGGTCTTCTCAGGGAATGCTGAGGTTCATCCATATCTTAAATGGCTTCCGCTGTGGAGGTTCCCGGGTCTGGGACCCACTTGGGACACCACGCTGGCGGCACAATGGGAGCATCTTGGCTATAGGGCGGTGTCTGATCTATTCTTGGATGAGAAATATATTGCTCCACTAACATGGCGGCAGGAACATACTGGCTGAGGGACGGAATTTATGCAATATTGCAGAACAGTCAGCTGTGCAATCACTGTGGCCATATTACCCATTGGAGCCTCTGGAAACTGAGGAGTTGGTATACATTGCCGATTCTAGTGGCAGTCTCTGGATACTTTCAACGCTATATAAAATGCTTCTGAATAAATAATCACCCTCGACTCTGGGTGCACGCAATGAATGGTTTGAAGACTTGGGGGTTGACTTATCTGACGCCCAGGGAAAACGTATGTGCGCACATGCTAAAAAAATCTCTTTAAATTTTAGATTCAGATGTATACAATATTAATTGTTGAATAGACTGTATTATACCCCCATGAAACTCAGCAGTATGTCCCAGGGTGTAGAGCACTGTTGTCACAGATGCCGGTCTAGCCCGGCTGACCTCATGCATATTTTTTGTGGTCCTCTGCTCATCTGGAGACATTTTGGGACATTGTATTAAAGACTCTATCTGAGGTGGTGGACATTTCCCTTGACCGCTCCCCCCTGGAAGCCTTTGTATGTTGGAGAATATCCCAAACAAGAGACTCCATTCATTTGTAAATACAAGTTGTATGATCCCCAAGAGATGTATACTGCTGAGATGGAAACCTGTCACCCTGCCCAATACCAGAGCCTCAATGGTGGCACTAACCTGAGCCCAGAATTGTGAGGAGATATATTTTACTCACTGCTCCCCCCATCCCTCCCTAATAATGTATGGTCAGAGTTCAAAACCTACCTGGCCAGCCTTCCCCTGTTGAATAATCGAATAACTGTCACAAGCAATAACCAATGACTATGTTATCCCAGCGAGAACTTTATTTAAGGTACCTCAGATGTCTCACAGTTAGATTGCCTTTTAAAATATTGTGTCTATGTCTTCCTGCCTGGCTTGAATGCTGAATTTAACCTACTGTACTCTAAATAAAAGTTACACAAAGAAATAAAAAATAATAATATATTCAACAAGTATTGATTGTGAAATCTCCTTACGATTGTTCAATTTTCGCAATCTAACAATTCATTAAAATTCCAAGATTGATTTGTATTTTTTAATTTTGACCTGGCATGGTTAATTGGTTTGTTAGCGTTATATCTTGCTGCTAAACTAAGCTTTGTCTGATTCTAGAATCTGGACTCCGATGTATGAAGTATGTTAGCGTTAAGTTTTGTTGCTTAAAGACCTTCTGAGGTCTTTTCTGATTTTAGAAAATGTCTGGTGTTGTATGAAACCACATGAACGTGGTGACATCACACGTATACACGCACAGCATCCAACAGTATATAAACAGATCCTAAAATGGCAACCGCGGTTAACACGTAGGACACAGGAGAATGTTCTCCTCTTATGGGCCAAATTCAAGATAAGCCAGGGTACAGGTCCAATTTTAAATGGTATAATTTAGAGGAAAATGGGTTACTTTAACATCAACCCAATAAGGTACTCAATTGGTGGGACTAGATGACCTTCAAAGGTTTTTGAAGTATAAACAATAGGGAAAAATCTAACAAAGAATGGGTGGATCAATATGAAAAGAAATGTTGTTTATAGAACATAAGGAATTAACCCTTATATAGGAATCAATTAATGGACAAGGACATTACGTCTCAGGTATAATATTGAGGAAAAGTGCTTAATATCAATATATATTAGTAAAACACACTGTTTAATGCATGAAAAATACCTAAGATAAAATTCAGGTCTCACCAGCAGAGATAATTGACTATGGTATTTTCAATGAATGCACGGTTGCATGTAATTCATAGGAGCACGTAACTAAAAGTATTCACTTAGGGAGACACACTTTGTAAAAGGAAAAAACATTCTCACGCATGGAAATACATGAATATAACCAAATGATAAAAAGGTGTTTGAACAAAATATTGGATTACGATGTATGTTAAGATTTTGTAATATAATGGTAAACTTATGCTGTATGGCGCTGTTCTCTTTTCTCTTCCTTCCCTTTCTCATTTCTAACAATCCAACCTAATATATCAACCCCTATTATTTCTGTCTGATTATACAGCAGGGTTACATATGTTTATTCAATGCATTAGATACATAATGTATTTTGATTAAGTTCCATTGTTGTGAAATAAATTAAGCACAGACAAGGGTCCTGGGAGTGTCTTTCTTGACCGGCCTATATCCCGGGTTAGAGTGTCAACCAGAGTCTTTAGCTCAGCATCCTTTCACAGAAGATACATTTCCACAACACATCAGTCTTTGTCCTGCCCAAGGGCAGTCCAACACCGAAATGCCAGGCAATTCTCTTCTGAAAAAGAGTACCAACAGCCGACCCACACACATATTTTGGCCTGATAGGGCCTCGTCAGTGAGGTGGAGCTGTGCCTCTCTAAGAACAGTGAGCAACGGTTCCACGTCTGCATTACCCTAGTAACTTAGGGCAAAAACCCAAAGCTACTTAATATACACAAACAAGGGGGGTCCTCGGAGTGTCTCTCTACCAGCCTATATGCCGGAATGAGAGTCTCAACCAGAGTCTCACCACCCTTTCACAGAAGAGAAATGTCCACAACACATCAGTCTTTGTCCTGCCCATGGTCAGTCCAGTACAGAAATGCCGGGGAATTCTTACGGTGAAGCCTAAGTTACTAGGGTTACCCATACATGGAACCCTTGCTCACTTTTGTTAGAGAGGCACAGCTCCACCTCATTGACGAGGCCCAACCAGGCCGAAACACGTGTCTGGGGTTGCTGTTGGTACTCTTGTTCAGAAGAGAATTGCTTGGCATTTCGGTGTTGGACTAACCTTGGGTAGGACAAAGACTGATATGTGGTCATTTCTCTTCCGTGAAAGGATGGTGAGCTAAAGACTCTCGTTGAGACTCTAACCCAGGATATAGGCAAGTAAAGAGACGATCCCCGGACCCCTCTTGTTTATGAAATAAATTAAGCCCGGTTTTGAAAAGGACCTTGGTGGCTGAAATATGTGTTAAGGTAAATGGGCACACAGATGACATTTATTTTGGTATTTTGAGACCACTACTACTGGAAATTAAACAATTTGAAACTTAAAAATAAAAAAAGAAACAAACATAATTTTAAATAATAAATGGGCACTGGGAATAACCAAAATGAACAGCAGCCTTTCACTTTCAATTTGCCACATTAATTTTAAAAAATGCTGCAGGAAGAAAGAAAGACACTGATTCAAAAAGGCCTTGCATGCACTTAGATGGTCAAGAAAAAATAGGGAAATTGATGTTACCTGAGAATCAATGTGCAGAGGCATGAGCATTACGCAAAAAGGGACAATGTTGCTAAGAATGAATCTATTATGATGATTAGATGAACAGCGATGTGAATACATGTTGAAAATAATAGGAAGGCATCATGACTGAAGAAAGATATTGTGACAGGCGAAGTACAGAATTCTGGTCAGTGGGGCTGACTTCAACACAGAGAATCAAGGCGGCTTCTGGTCTGTTGGCTCCTTATCCAGAAGCCAGATCTCTGTGAGACGTCGGCTCAAGCATACCAGAAAGTTACAACATGCTGATTGAACATAGGGCCAGCCTGGGTGGGTGAAAAGCTAAAAATAAATACACTATTAGATTTGGATTGTGGTCAACTCAAGATTACGAGGACAAAATGGCAAATGCAGTCTACATTAGCCTTAGCTTTGGGCTCCTAAAGAGTGATCCATCATTTTATTGCAGGCTAAATCAACATTCAACATTGAAGCAGAGGCTCTGAACTGCATGTTTCAGCAAAACGGGACCAACAATCTAAAATGAAACTTAGATAGACAAGCAATTGAAGAATATAAATGTTATTCAGAAATGCCAATATGAATCCATGCAGCATCATACTTTATTGGTTTTCTCATTAACCATAAGGACTACGATTTCCATCAAGGTCTCATGTTACAGTGTATCAAAGGCCTTTTTGATGTCACAAATTTCATAACAAATTGACATAGAGAACAAAAGTGAGAAACTAAAATGTGCTCACAGCTCACCCGAAAGTGTGAGGAGGCTGATACATGGGGGGATGTTAACCCTGGGAATCACATAACTCTGTACCAGACTTAGAGATACTGATTTTGATAATGTTTTAATACATTCGGAATAACTACCATTCACGAGTGCAACCTCGTGCGAACATATGAGTCATGTCATTAAGCCACCATGATTAGGGGAACACAAATATATCTATATTATAATGTTTATTTGTAAATTGCAAACATTTGTCATGTTGTGACTTTTTGTGTGGCAAAATTTGCAGCAAAAAAAATGTAAATGGTTGAAGGTGTGTACCTCTCCAGACAGGGGTGTAACATTGGGAGGGGGAGAGCCTGGCTGTCTTTCCTGAGTGCCCCAGAACGGAGGTCCAATTTAAGTAGAATTGATCCATTTGAAACCAAAGTGTGTGGGGGATCTGCCTGCCTTACTATCTTCCCTTCATAGTGGTTGGGGGGGTTTGTAGACCCTTATCATATTTGACTGAACATTTATTAAATTAACTGCCAAATTGATTGACACAGGGGATGCTTGGAGGAGTTGGAAACTTCCAACCTCTTTCCTAGCAGGATTTATTTTATAGTCGCATAAAGTAATTGGACGCCTTTTATTTTTCCTGTCCACCCCATATTTCTCTAATGAACCTAGTCACAAAACGAAATTCCCAACTGACACTATTCCTAAACTTTGCCTTTAAAACAGAAAAAAGTCCTTGTGTCACTGTTCATCTGGCTATGTCCGTCTTCAGGGTTTAAGGCACGGCATAACTTTATTTAAAAACTTTATTGTACAGTAAGGTTCAAGCAATCAGTCTGACAAATCAATGTGTATTTACATATGAGGAATTAGTGTCAACATGTCATTCAAAACATCAATGTCATAATAAAATCATAAATGACCCATTCATATCAATATAACAAATTCAATTGCACATACCGTGTATGAATACAGTGCAGTAGCTTAGAATCAGGGAGAGAAATTGGACAACAATCAATCTGTTAGAACTCTCTAATTAATGTACTTTTTACAGCAATTCATCCATCACATTGATTAGTTCAATGACATCTTGACACTAATTTCTCATATTTAAATAAACATTGATTAGTCGGACTGATTGGTTGAACCTTACTGTACCACAATAATGTATATAAATGACTTTATGCAGTGCCTTAATCCCCGAAGACGGACATAGTCCGAAATGCATCAGCTATTACATGCAATGGCACCGAATTGTTGGAGTAACTTCTAGCTTTCCAATTAAATGTTGGAGCATGAAAAAATCACAATATCTTTTGTCTTTCAATTTATAATAGAACTCTAGACACAAACTGATGTCAACATAGCATATTGCAGCTCCAGAGGAGAGATTAACATGAACACGTCTGGAATTAGATTTGTTTCTAGCACTTTTTTTCTCAGTTATTGGTATCCTTGTGCCAGGGTCTCAAGGTGTGCTCCGATACAGACAACTTCGAACAAGCAAAACTGAACTATTAGCAAATAACTAGCAGTGCCCACCCACAATCACCCAGATTTTTCAATTGTGGCACACACATAGGGTGGAGTCACGCAAATAAAATGGAATTTGACGACATAGAATCTCTTACAGACATCGGAGCCCAAATTTTAGGTTTCACAACAGCCGAAGCTGAAGCCATTCTGACGAAAATCAGTGACTCGACATGGACCACGAAGAAGACTAGCACTGCAGATCATCTAAAACAATTGGAGTACCTCAGACGGAAAGAAATACACTGCAAAATTACATGCTAATACTCTTGGACGATATTAAAAAAAAACAAAGAATACCAAGATGATTAAGAATCAATTTAAGACCGACTTTATGAAAAGAAAGCAAAGAACTTATCTTGTTGATGATACACAAACTTACAAAGAATGTTACAATGCTAAATGCAGAGATATAGGAAATAGAAAATGAACTGCACAATCTAGTAGGGAAAGAGTGACTAGAAGTGACACATACATAAACCAGAAGTTGGAATCATACAAAATGGAAATAGAGACAAAGAAGGTTAGAACATTTTGCAGAGATACCTATGAATATTTAAACAGCAACATTTATACATGGATAGAAAACCATACAGTTACACCTCAGAAAAGACAACAACTAGGGAGTTCTGACAACTCTTCCAGCACATATTTTGAAACGGCAAGTGACAAATGAACAATGCCCCAAGACAGCAACCAGCGAAAACACCAACTCGAGACCAGCAACATCAGAAGGGGCTTCTTATTTAGGACAAAATTGTTGTGTCTTGACTGTCGTGTAGCCGAAGAGTCCTCTGTCCACAAGTGCCGCACAGAGAGAATCAAAGTCATTCTCTGTACAGCCTTTGAGGCCACAGGTGGGAGATGTTCTTCCGGAACTGCGGTACTCGTGGAACCCCGAACCACTGTAAAGGAAACACCGGTTAAGTGTCAAGCCAAAACAGAACCAACAACCAATCAACAAGTAAGTGGAACGGCCTTACCAAAATGCGTCTGTGGAGTAGTGGTTGTACCTATGGGGGAGGTCCGAGACCCAGCAAGGCTGTTCCTCTCACTGTGTAGCAATCCCAGCAATGTTGCAAGTGCCGGGCCCACCTGATGCCAGAATCCGCACAAGAAGGCGGAACGTAGTAGGAGTCTGTGAAGCAGTCCCTGGTCGTAACGATGATCCAAAAGTAAGCACCAGAGCCAAGGGTTATCCGCTGCCAGTCCGTGAAACAAATCCAAGCTCAAGATCCAAAAAGGTGAGACAGAAGGTAAGTAGCGCCGTACAGGAATCCGAGGAAACAGCTGTGAAGCACCGAAGCACCACGATACAGCCGTTTAAATACTGGCGCTGCTATTTCCTCCCGGTCACATGACCCGCAACCGCATCACGTGAGTGTAGACCAGAAACACGTGAGCGGAAGGTGGCGGTCATGTGACGCGGAAGAAGCCGGTCTAGCAGCCGCCACGGAAGACGCCAAAGGGGCAGAAGTCTCCGCGGGCAAACAGCATGCCGACTCAAGCTTTGTGGCAATCGGCGCCGTGGCAACTGAGGTGAAGAGAGAACCTGTGAGTCCCGGAACCGGGCAAGAGGGCGAGGGGTGTTAGGGGCACGGGGATGATGAGTGGGACCCCCAGAGGGACGAGTGGAGTGCGTGACAGAGCCCCTCCCAAAGGCCCATGACCCCGTGGGCACGAAGGATGGTCCCTATGGAACAGCGCCACCAGGCAGGGAGCCTGGACATCAGCAGCCGGGACCGAGGACCGCTCCTCGGGGCCATACCCCGACAAATCCACAAGGTACTGGAGACACCCCCTAGAGACACGGGAACCCAGAATGGCAGAGACCTCAAAAACATCCGGGGTGGCAGAGACACCGGGGCCACAGGAGAGCGAAGCCGTGTGGGAGCGGGACAGGGCTTGAGCAGAGAAATGTGGAAAACGGGGTGAAGCCGCCAGGAACTCGGGAGAGCAAGTCGATAAGACACAGGGTTGATAACACGAGTGACCATATAGGGACCCACAAAACGAGGAAGAAGCTTGCGACAACCCACCAAGCGCAAATGTCGGGTGGACAACCAAACGCGGGATCCCACAGTATACAACGGAGCCATCACCCATTTCCTGTCCGCCTGCGCCTTCATGGACGCTTGGGCCTTGACAAGATGAGTCGACACCTGAGCGTGGACGGAGGCCAGGTCCATAACACATGCAAGGGCAGCCGGATTGGCCAAAGGAGGCAGATCCGTGAAGGGCAGAACATGGGGGTGCTGACCATAAAGCACGTAGAACGGGGAGAAACCAGTGGAAGAATGGACAGCGTTGTTGTACGCGAATTCCGCAAGATGCAACACGTTCAACCAAGAAGAATGCAGCTGTAGTGTCAGACAACGCAGGTACTGCTCCAGCGTCTGGTTCAGTCGTTCGGTCTGGCCGTCCGTTTCAGGGTGATATGCTGAGGAGAAGCGGACGTCCATACCGAGCAACTTGGTCAGGGCCCACCAGAAGCGTGAGGTAAACTGAGAACCCCTGTCCGAGACGAGAACCGAGGGAAGCCCAAAAAGACAAAAGGCATTCTCGAAGAACAACCGGGCCAGTGTAGGCACCGAGGGGATGCCCTTACAAGGGATAAAGCGAGCCATCTTAGAAAAGGAATCGATGACCACCCACAAGGTATCGAAGCCCCGGATCCGGGGTAGGTCAGTGACGAAGTCCATGGTCAAGGTGTGCCACGGTTTGGGAGGGATAGGTAAAGGAAGCAAGAGACCCACAGGGCGACCCCTACGGTGCTTACACTGTGCGCAAACAGCACATGCGTTGACGTAAGATTCAACATCCTTTCTCATAGACGGCCACCAGAACCACCTTCGCAGCAGCGCCAAGGTGCGTTTCTGACGGGGATGACCATGAACCGGGGCGTCGTGAGACCATTCCAAGGCCATGTTGCGAGTGTCTACCGTGGGCATGAATAAACAATCAGAAACAAAGGGGAGACCATCATGAACCACCAAATCCCAATCGGACAACTGGCCCGGGTGTGAGGTAACCCAGTCTCGTATCGCATCAAGTAAGGGCAGGGTCGGAGTACACAAACAAACCACCTTGCCGATGTCTAGAAGGGTGTCTGGAAACGTCGGCAAGGCCACCCCCCCAGGGGAACGCGATAAGGCATCGGCTTTGCCATGGGTAGTACCCAGGCGATGTTTGATCACAAAGTCGAAGGCTGCAAAGACGAGATGCCACCTGACCTGCCTGCTGTTGATACACTTCAGGGATGCCAGGTCTTGCAAATTCTGGTGATCGGAATAAACCGTGACATGGTGCTTAGCACCCAACAGGTGATGCCTCCAAACGCGGAATGCGTCCATGACCACCAGTAGTTCCTTTTCGGTCACGGTATAGTGGGATTCGGCATCTGTGAATTTACGGGAGTGGAAGGCCACAGGGTGAAGACGACCAGAGGTAGGGCAAGTCTGTGACAATACAGCGCCTAGGGCAAAGGAAGAGGCATCAGCCTCCACTATGAATGGCAGTTCTGGGTCTAGGTGCTGCAGGATGGGGGCAGTAGTGAACGCCGTCTTTAAAGCCTCGAAGGCCTGTTGGTGTGTGTCCATCCATAGAAAGGGTGTGCAAGGGCTAGTCAGGGAAGAGGAGCCACCAAAGAAGAAAACCCAGAGATAAACCACCTGTAAAAGTTAGCGAAGCCAAGGAAAGACTGGAGCGCCTTCAGGGAATCGGGGATCTGCCAGTCCAGCACCGCGCGAACCTTGGAGTTGTTCATGGCTAGCCCTCCAGACGAGATGTGAAAACCAAGAAACTCTACGGAGTCGGCATGGAACTGGCACTTCTCAGGTTTGGCAAACAAGGAGTGCATCCGTAGGCGAGACACTTCCCTAATGTGCTGTACGTTGTCCCTCATGGTCTGGGAAAATATCAGGATGTCATCCAAATAGACCACAACAAACACGTCCAGGACGTCAGAGAAGATGTTGTTCATGAAGCTCTGGAACGTGGCCGGAGCATTGCACAAACCGAACGGCATGACCGTATACTCATACAAGCCATAGCGAGTACAAAAGGCGGTCTTCCATTCATCCCCGGGACGCACACGAACCAGATTGTAGGCACCGCGGAGGTCTCATTTGGTGAAAACAGTGGCGTGTGTGAGACGGTCCAACAGGGGCGTGATTAGTGGAATGGGGTAGCGATCTTTCTTGGTGATGGCATTGAGTCGGCGGTAGTCCACACAAGGCCGTAAGTCACCCTCCTTCTTGAGAACGAAGAAAATGGGGCTCGCCGCCGGGGATGTAGAAGGACATATCTGGCCCAGATGGAGGGACCTTTGGATGTACTCCTTGAGGGCTAGATCCTCAGTAGGAGACAGGGAGTAGATACGACCTGTGGGGATAGCGCTGTCCGGAGCCAGATCTATCGGGCAGTCGTACGGACGATGTGGCGGTAGGACTTCCGATGAACCATGGTCGAACACTTCCAGATAGTCTTGGTATTGGGCCGGAATGAGTGTGGAGACCAATCCAACCGTGTGGTGTTCTGTGGAGGGAATAACGGGATCCTCTAGAGATAATTGAGCCATGACCCTCAATGCTTGAGCGGGTGTCTCGATGTTGGTGGCTGCGGTTAGACAGAAGTGTTGACAGAGATCGGATTCGAAATGCACCGAACCCTCTTTCCAGTCGATTAAGGGGTTGTGTTCCCGTAGCCAGGGTATTCCCAATATTACACCGAACTGGGGCATTGAGATGAGATCGAAACTCAGGGTCTCCCTGTGTATAGCTTGTATGGTCAGGAGCTTTGGGGCGGTCTGTTGTTTGATCTGTCCGGAAACCAGAGCAGTCCCATCGACTGCCTGTACTGGTTCTGGTCGGGTTTTGGCTAGAAGAGGTAGGTTCAGGTTTGGGCCAGCGTGATGTCCATATAATTGCCTGTAGCCCCGGAATCTATGATAATTGTAACCGGGTGTGTGATGTCAGGCGTGGGTTGTAGAATGGCCTGCACATATATGGGTCTGATGCGACCGAAAGCAAACACAGGGTTCGGGGTATGACAAGGAGCGCTCAATCCAGTCCCCGAGTCTAGGGTCGAGCACTCCGAAAACCCGATGGTTTCAGCTTTGGGCGACGGGGACACTCCTTCACGTAATGGCCAGTTAGGCCACAATAATAACAAGCATTGTCCACCCTCCTACGTTCCCTTTCTATGGGTGTGATCGGGCTCCTGATGCCCCCGATTTGCATGGGCTCGGGACTGATGTTTGAGGGGGCCGAGGTGGAAGGAGATGGGGCAGTGGTGTGCATGAAACTGGCCTCAACTCTACGTTCAGAACATCTGGCGTCCAATTGCAGGGTTAAATCGACTAGATCATGGTAAGAGGTCGGTAAGGAGGGAACAACGGCAAGGGCGTCCTTCATGGCGTTGCTTAGGCCGCGATAATACACAACAGCCTTTTTGGTTTCGGGCCAGGAAGTCTCGGCTGCAAGCTGGTTGAACTTAGTAATGTATTTGATTAAGGACCCCCTGCCCTGCCCCAGGTCCAGGAGTTCCATGTCTCGGGACTGGATTTTATGGCGTGTATCGAACACTCGGGACATCTCAGTGACCAACAGATCAAAATCGTAAAGGGCTGGGTTGTCGTTTTCCAGGAGTGGATTGGCCCAGGCAGCAACAGTGCCTGCTAAATGAGAGAGAGTAAAGGCTGCCTTGGTAGTGGAGTCCAGAAAGGCCAAAGGCCTACACAAACAATGCAACTTGCATTGATTCAGGAAGGTTCTGAATTTGCCAGGATCCCCATGATACCTCTCAGGGGCGGCCAAAGGAAAGGGAGAGGGCAGTACTACGGGGATGGTGTTAGGAGTGGGTGGAACGGGAGGCTGGACGGGTGGGGGGCCTGGTGGAGTTTCCCCAAATTCAGCTTCTGGGGTAGAGGATGTCTAGCACTCTGGATGGTATCCAAGCGTTGGTGAATGGCTGTATTTGCTGCGGCCATGTCTGCACGTAACACGGTTATGGCCTGAACCATAGTGGTCAAGGGGTCCTCCGCAGCTCCCTCCATAGCTTCACGACAGGATGGCTTCACAGTTTGTTGTGTCTTGACTGTCGTGTAGCCGAAGAGTCCTCTGTCCACAAGTGCCGCACAGAGAGAATCAAAGTTACTCTCTGTACAGCCTTTGAGGCCACAGGTGGGAGATGTTCTTCCGGAACTGCGGTACTCGTGGAACCCCGAAACACTGTAAAGGAAACACTGGTTAAGTGTAAAGCCAAAACAGAACCAACAACCAATCAACAAGTAAGTGGAACGGCCTTACCAAAAGGCGTCTGTGGAGTAGCGGTTGTACCTATGGGGGAGGTTCCGAGACCCAGCAAAGCTGTTCCTCTCACTGTGTAGCAATCCCAGCAATGTTGGAAGTGCCGGGCCCACCTGATGCCAGAATCTGCACAAGAAGGCGAAACGTAGTAGGAGTCCGTGAAGCAGTCTGTGGTCGTAACTATGATCCAAAAGTAAGCATCAGAGCAAGGATTATCCGCTGCCAGTCCGTGAAACAAATCCGAGGTCAAGATCCAAAAAGGTGAGACAGAAGGTAAGTAGCGCCATACAGGAATCCAAGGAAACAACTGTGAAGCACCAAAGCACCGCGATACAGCCGTTTAAATACTGGCGCTGCTATTCCCTCCCGGTCACATGACCCACGACCGCATCACATGCGTGTAGTCCAGAAACCTGTGAGCGGAAGGTGGTGGTCATGTGACACGGAAGAAGCCGGTCTAGCAGCCGCCACGTAAGACGCCAAAGGGGCAGACGTCTCCGCGGGCAAACAGCATGCCGACCCAAGCTTTGTGGCAATCGGTGCCGTGGCAATCGAGGTGAAGAAAGAACCTGTGAGTCCCGGAACCGGGCAAGAAGGCGAGGGGCGTTAGGGGCACAGGGATGAGGAGTGGGACCCCCAGAGGGACGAGTGGAGTGCGTGACAAAAATACAGAAGTAAGAGGAGCAGTCGGGGGGCGAAGAAAACATAAGAATGGAAGGAACAGTCACCAGACTACAACAGAAGAATGTTTAGTTATTAAACTTTCATCAAGAATTCTTAGCAAAGCAGAAATAGACCTATTACAGTAAGTACTGAGCTTCGTTCCCACACATAGTACATCTCTCTTCAAATCAAAAGTCAACCTTTTCAAGTTTGTTAGGATATTGAAATTAAAAGTCTTTTTCAACGAACTTGAGCCCACAACCAACAAAATGATGGTTGATGATACATTACAAGAATTCAAAAGGAAAAGCAATTTTATGCATCCCATAAGTATCCCATCGATCGAGATCTTCCAAAGACAGACCTTGAGCAACCTCAAAAAGATCTCATATACATGCCCAAGATTCAGCAACTTGAAACCAACTCGATTCAGTTTGTTGAAGAACCTCTCTGGCGATGAAAGCATAACAATATGACCAGCCGACAACAGGGAAGCATTAGTGATCATGGACAGTGTAGACTACCGTAAGGAGTGTGAGAGACAGCTTAATGATGCTACCACTTATGCAAAACTTGAAGGAGACACCATAGCTAGAATTCTACACAACCTAGAAATACTGCTCAACAAAGCAGAAGATCTTGGCTGGATAACTGAAAGAACGAAATCCTTTTTGATCAGCAGACATCCCCAGATTCCTAACTATTATATTTTACCAAAAGTACATAAACATCCTACTCAACCTCCAGGGAGACCAATAGTCTCAGGAATGGATAGCTTACTGCAACCATTGGGAAATATATAGGGCTTCATTAGGAGTGTGTTGGTCCGGTAAGAATGGTGCTGGTAGGCCTACCGGCATCGTTGGTACCAGACCGGCACACTCTGAGTCTGCGGGCAGCTGCTGTCCCGCCCACCAGGTCTGACCTGGCAGGCAGGACGGCAGCCATCCTCAGACTTTCACAGAACCACCCGCACTGTTATTAACATTTTTGGTATTTGGATAGGCTCATCGGAAAGCCTGGAAGACTTCTTTGGATATTTGAATACAATAGTTTCAAGGATTCAATTCACTAGCAAAAGATTCACTACATAGATACATTTTCTTGATGTATCGATACAAGTACGAGAGAAATACCTGATGAACATTTTTCAAAAGGAGACAGACTAGAACAACCTTTTGCACCATCTGAGTTTACATCAGCCCAGTTTATTCAGTCAAATGATGCGAGCTAAGCGAATTGTAAATGACCCAGTGTCATATAAGCGAGAAATAGAGAACATGGGCAACAAGTTTGAAGAATGTGGTTACAAAACAGAAGAGATACAAGCTGGGAAAGACCGGATCACGGCACCAATACACAAAATAAGATCAAATGAAGCAACTACACCACTTGTTTTTGTGTCCTGCTAATCCAGCCAAAGCAGTTGCATCAAATCTGTAATTAACAAAAATTGGAGCACACTAACCAGTGACTCAAGGGTTGAGCATTTATTGAAAGATAATCTGATATTTTCTTACAAGAGGAGTTGAACTTTAAAGACAGACTAGTCAATACCAGACCACCAACCAAATCACTGATTACATCCAGGAAAGGAAGTTTCCCTTGTCTACACTGTAGTAATTGTGGTTTCATAACCAAAGGAGACACAATTCTCAACCCACGAACAGGAGAAAAGATAAAAATCAACAGCCATGCCACCTGTGACACACGGAACATAATGTATGCCATCAAGTGCCCTTGCTGCATTTATTGTATAGGTCAGTCCAAACGACAAGGAAAGATGTGGTGGAATGAACACAGGTCATGTATTAGAACAAACAATACCAACTCAGTGCTTGCAAGACATTGGAGTGACAAAAAAAAACACAACATCAACCAGATACAGTTAAAGGTAGTTGAGGTGGTGAAACAACACAATGCACATGAAAACGTAAGCAGATGTCTGGATCAACAGGAAACATACTGGATTGATCGTCTGGATTCCCTCACACCAGGGGGGATTAATGAAGAAATAAATTATATGTGCTACCCGTGAACGTACTATTAAAAGTTAGGTGTAAATATCAGGTTGATATGTATTATGACAGTTAGACTATGCAGACCTCTTGAAGTATTCTGATATGATCATACAATTGATGTTATATGTGTCATCAATAATGAGTGTTTAATTCATCTTCTATAGTGATGTTAAGTATTGTAGTAGACTTGCAGACATACCTTTGATTTGGTACACATGTTTTGTTGCAGAAATAATGACGAATATGCATACCTAATTGCAACACATTATAAGTTATAAGTTTTACCCTGATGAGTAGGTTTACATAATGAAGAAATAATGTATTTGTGCTACCTACAAATGTACTATTATAGGTTGGGGTACATACGAGTGATATGTATTATGACGGTTATACCATGAAGTATCCTGAGGCATTATGATTTGATCATGCAATTGATGTTCAAACCATTTCCAACAGAGAAAGTGAGTTGTGCAGCATATTTACTGAGGTCCCTATGATTTCAAATCACCCCGCACCATACTATGATTGATATACATCATCCAACGCTCACTATCCTGAGGCATTATGACATGCAATTGGTGCTTAAACCATTTACAAGAGAGAAAGAGAGTATTGCACTCTCAAGGATGGCCTCCAGCTCTTCACCCTAGGACATAGTCAGCCTTTTTAGGCCTGCTTTGCAAGACACAGCAGCAGCTCCACCCAGAGGCAATTACAGACATTCCAGCAGCTCTGTCCTCATGGTGCATCCAATGTATGTAGGAGCAATGACACCATCAGGTTTACAATCTTGGGGAGTACCCTGCAAGAGTCCTCGGACCCAGGATTGGCCAGTTACCCTTCTCTCTCCTCTGAACACCAGACCCTCTCTAAGGATTGGGTTAGGAGTCTGGAACAGACATATGGAAGCTTCCATTTGCAAGCCCTATTTGTTCTCATGTCAAATATTTTGCAAAAACATTGGGATTTACTAATAAGTGCCATAATAAATATATTTTCCGATCCAGCCAATCATGGGGAATTTAATAAAACAACAGCCAAGTCTACACCATGTTGCATGGCTGTTTGGCATTTTTCTGCCATTTTTACAAAAAGCATAATAGTTAGGAACATGTCATTTATCACCCATAAACCTAATTTTGGCCTCCCACCTCATGCCAACTCTCACATTCGGGACATGTTAAAAGCAGCCAGAAATCAGTTTTAGATGGCCATTACAGTTCCCTGAGTCATGGGTGTATACATTGCATATCACCAAAATGACCTGGAAATTATCAAACAAATGAAACATACATGTAATCAGTGAGACTAGTGGTTGCAGGAAAAATGCAACAATTTTGACAGTCCATTTAAACAAATGGAATCTTCATATTTGCAAATATGAGCATCCGTTCCTCCAGGCCATTTGCTATTTGCCACTCTGAGCTAGCCTGTGACCAGAGTTGTTCATTAATCTCTTTGAAGTTGGTAGTTTGAAGTTGGTTACAGCTCGTAAATACCTGGGATGAAACAGCGAGAGACAGTTGTCCTGCCCTGAGCTGGGCTTTCAGAGACAAGTCTGGTGGACACTTGGTTTTCGACACCATTAGCAGGACAAACTTTATTGCAGTTGTAAACAGCTGGGGGATGTAAAAGCCAGGTTTGCATTGGGGGAGTGCTTTGTGAAGTTTGCCCACCAACAAGCCAAAAGGGTCTGCCTTGGGTCTAAATAAAATCTTTGTGTAACCCATGGAACAAAGATTTTCTTTTCCCTTGTTGCTGGTATGTTACAAGTGAATCATAATATACATTCCAGCACATTCTTGAGCTGGTGGAGGCAGAGGCCCCTCTCAAATCTAAATTAGCCAGAAAAAGCAAAAACTGCCAAAAATGGTTTACTACAGAGATCCACACTTTAAAAAAGGAAAAACGTACACTGGAGAGGAAATGGATCCTAGAAAAATCAGTGGATAGTAAAAATAATTGAAAAACAAAGGACAAGGAATATAGAGACAAAATAAAGTCAGCTAAGGCTAACCTCTTTAATTCAGAGATTGAACTTGCTGACAACAAGACTAGTAAACTTTTCGACATACTAAAGAGCATTGAAAAACCTGCTAGTCTCACACCCCCATTTACACCCACAGAGGAGGATTGTAATATTGTCTCTAAGGCTTTTCAAGCTAAAACTGATAAAGCACGACAAAACATTATCAAGGCTAGAACCTCTGTGAACCAGGAGATACAATCTATAGAAGCAGAGATAACCACAAGAGAACAGATTTTCAAATTTGACCCCATCACTGTAGCAGATTTGTTAGAGGTACTGAACAATATGAAACCCACCACCTGTGCAGAAAATATTCTACCACCTAGCATTATTCTGCAACATAAAGACATTTTTGCCCCCATTCTCCTGAGAATAGTGAATGTCTCGTTCCAGGAGGGTGTAGTGCCAAAGGAACTTAAGAAGGTCACCATCACCCCTCTTGTAAAAAAAGCTGGCCTGGATCCAAAGGACCCTGCTAACCTGCGCCCAATTACAAATTCCAACTTTGTTCTTAAATTACTGGACAAGGTAGCAACACAGCAACTACAGAAATTTGTAGAGAATCAGGAAGCCTTGCACCAGCAACAATCTGGCTTCAGAGCATCTCATAGCACTGAAACAACCATGCTGGACCTACAGAATCAGATGTTGAGCTTGCTTGACAAAAATAAGTTAGGGATGCTGATGCTTCTTGATTTAAGCGCTGCCTTCGATCTGGTAGATCATCAACTCCTCATCAAGGCACTCATAGAGAACGTGGGCTGCTCCGAAGGAGCTATTGACTGGTTATTGTCATTTCAATCGAACCGCCAAGCCAGAGTCCACTGGGGCAGCAACTTTTCTTATCCCTGTGATATCCTCTTCGGAGTGCTCCAAGGGGCCAGTTTGTCACCAATGCTGTTCAACATATACATGCGCACTTTGTGCAGCATACTGGTGAATGCAGGCGTGTCGTTTACGAATTACGCAGATGACACTCAACTTATTTTGGAACTGGGGGGGCAGCCAGCACGCCACTGACAGTGAAGTGATTGCAAGGGTTTATAAGACAATAGACGATTGGATGCAGGCTAACTGGATGTGCCTGAATGATTCAAAAACCGAACTGATGCTGTTTGGTTCCAGTCGTCAGTTGGCTAATCTAGGGGCAGAGTACAAATCCTTCCAAATTAAGAAAGCCATCATTTCAGTGGCCCATAAAGTGAAAACCTTGGGCATGATGGTTAACTCTGCGGTAGATTCTCATGCCCAGACCAGCTATCTCCAAAAAAACAAGCTTATTATCTCAGGCTAATGAGATATATCAAGCCCTTCCTAAATGAACGTAACCTGGCGACCATTGCCAGAGGTATTATTTTATCACGGCTCGACTATGGCAATGCACTGCTGTTAGGGGCCTCGTCTAAGGACTTAGCGAGATGTCAGGTGATCCAGAACAGTGCGGTTAGGCTAGTGAAAAATCTGAAGAAGAAAGATCATGTCACCCCCGATAGGATTTCCCTTAATTGGCTAAGTGTAGAGGAACGTATAAAGTTTAAGGCTCTTTCTTTCGTCCACAAGTGCCTCTATGGTAAAGCACCAGAGTATTTGAAAAACAGCCTAGTCCTCTACACACCCAGGAGAAGACTACGATCGGAAGGAAAGTGCCTCCTGGTCGTACTCAATTTCAAGTTGAAATCAGGGTTGGGTAGATCTTTTCTGGTACTGGCACCTAAATTGTGGAACAGCCTTCCCGATTCACTGAGGTCAGAAGCAAACCATCTTGTATTTAGGAAACGGATGAAGACACTACTCTTCAGATAAGCTCTCTAGCGCTAGTGGCAGTCAGGTCTTCCATGCCAACTGTTTCACGTCTCTTTATGCCTGCTTTCTTCTCTTCTATGTTGTAATGTTGAAGCGCCCTGATGCTCTCGGGCTACCGGCGCTTTATAAAAATCTATACATACATACATACATACGTAATCTTTTCTCTGAGATCTTTATGTTGGCAGGGGAACATGTTTATCTTGTCTTGCTTTAAAATGTTAAAACACATGCAAAGACGTGTTTAAAAATCCTGTTTTTACATGTGAAGATGACCTATGAATTTCTGAATTTCTTTTGCCTTAAAATTCTGCTTTTCCTTTGGTAATGACAGGTAGGCCTTTTCACATGGCCCTTCATTTCCATTGATTTGGGGCTTTTGATTACATCCAATATGCCCCCCCCCCTAGTTCTTCCCAGATTCTTTGATCGGGAACAGCAAGGCAGGGAGAGGTTTCATTTGAAGTCCGCTTTTCTTTTTGTTATATATTTGTTTTTGTTGGAGCCCATCTGGCTCAATTTCCTTCATTAGGGAGTGGGTTCTCCTGTCTCGCTTTCTGTCTATGGGTTGAGGGGTGTAGCACGCCCCCCCATTCCTCCTTCATGAGGGAGTGGGCAGTGCAGCCTACCCTTCCATCTTTGGGTTGGGTGGGGTAGCACAGCACCCCCTTTATTCTTTCCTTCTTGGGTCCCTAGGGTCCTCTCTGGACTCCCATGTTGCCCACATATTTCCCCTCTAGATTTACACAGCTTTGACAAAAACAAGCATACAATTATACTACACAACATTTTCACCATTTCACAAAACCTTATTTATTTATTTTCTTCTTCTAAGTAAATTAATCTGTCTGTGTGTGTGTGTACATAAATATTACAGGGCCTGAAGTAGTGGCCCTGTAGTTGTGGTTCAGTTACTCAACCCATAGGAAGAACACTTTTTGGGCAGCTTATAACTTGGCGCCCCCTGGACAGATTAGCAAAGGTATACGGCCCTATCTCATTGATCCTGCAAAGTTTGGTGAGGTTTCGTTAAGGAGACGCAAAGTTATAGGGGGGTCCCAAAGTGTGTGGGTTTTTCCATAAACGCAATGGAAAAAATGTTTTACGCATGCCTACAGCCCAAATCGCTGGATGGATTTTCACCAAATTTGCGGCACGAGCAGTGGCTTGGTCCTTAAAGCATGCTATTGTGAATTTGGTGTAAATCGGTCCAGTAGTTTTTTGGAAAACGACCAAAAATTAGGTGCATAAAACTAGTGATATCTGGGTTCGGTTTGACCTGCAGTCCACAGACATCAGACACGCTTGCTGATTGGATGTTAAAAACGTGAGGTGTATCATATTTTTTAAAACACTCATCATGTTGGATTCGCAGACAGCCGTTTTTATCCGAGAACATTGCAGTAAAAACATATTAAAATATACAACATTGCACTTGCCAAACTAATGAAACAATCTCTGGAAAGGTGAGGGGTGATGAGGATGGGATGGGATATGACCTTAAAAAGCCAAGAAACTGGTGTTTTTGTCCTCTGATGTCTGCAAACATTGTGGGGCAGTCCTGAGATGTTTGTGAACATCTGAGATGTTCAGGGACATCTATGCTTAGTTGTGCATTGCATGGTTGGTGAAAATCAGTTTTCACATGGCCTTTAACTTTGGCACCACTCAATGAAACTGCATGAATTCTGGAATTTCATTTAGACCTGAGTCTGAATCGTTATGCAAAGTGTGGTGCTGTTTTGTCAAGAGGGAACAAAATTAGAGGGGAAGTCCCAAAATATTTAAAAGGCTTATAAATGTGGTGCCATTTGACAAATCTGCACATTAGTTTGCAAAACGATTGTAGACCTAGATAGGAATGTTTTGCGAAGTTTGGTGGGATTTTGTCAAGTGGGGGCTAAACTATATGACTATTGTACGAATGTACATTTTGACACTTATGAAAAAATAAAACATGGGCGGATTTGCAGCAAAATCATGTAAGGAGCATTGGAACGGACCTGAAAGCGTAGTTTCACAAATATGTCTGTGTTTTATTTTTTGAAAAGTGTAATAATGTAGGTATAACAAATAGTGAAATAGCTTTGGTGACTGAGATATAGCCTATGGCCATGGGCAGTGGCCAGATTGTCCGGGCATGGCCTAAGGCCATGACCCTGACAATCTGGCTATTTCCCATGGCCATGAGAGGCCAGCAATGGAGTTAAAGTGAGCATGGCCACCAGGGACCAGCTATGTGGTAAAGTTTTTCACATTGGGATAGGTTTGAATGGGCAAAGAAAATCTGCTCGTGGGTACAGGGTGAAGTGCTGGATGGGATTGCAGCAATATGCATGAGGAGAGTTAGCAAGAACTTGAAAGCATGGTTTTGCAAATATGTCCTGTGTTTTATTTTTTCAAAAGTGTAAAATGTAAGTACACAACACAGTGATATAATATTGGTGTCTGGGCAAAGGGCCTGGCTGGTAGCAGGGAGAAATTTTTACGGTAATTTGGTTATTGGGGCAGGCCGCATGGCCGAAGCGGTAGGTTTGAATGGGAAATAATATTCTGCTTGCGGTTACAGTCTGAGGTGGTGGACTACATTACAACAAACTTACGCGACGAGAAATAGCAAGGACCTGAATGCTTGTTTTTGGAAATATGTCTTGTGTTTTATTTTTGAAAAGTGTAAGAATTTAAGTAGAAACACTTTTGCTGTGTGGGTAGTGGGCCTGGCCCTAGGCAAACGCAAATGTGAACTCTGATTTTCTTATTGGGGAATGTGGCCTGGCCAAAGCACATGCCCCATGGATTTGGAGACTGGCCTTGGCTGCAAGCCATGAGCACTGGCCATTGGTTATATTATTAGGATATAGTAGACACTGAGCTAGGATGCAGGGTAGGGGCAGTGAATAATAGGGGTGGTTTGGTTGTGGATGGGGTCATGGTGAAGCCTTATGCCGTAGGCAATTGAAAGATGATTTCCATCCCCAGCATGTACTGCTGATAATGACAGACATAAGTAAGTGTTGCAAAAATTATATTTTTTAAAGCTTTATTGTTCTTTCATATATATGAAAAGAGGAATTATTAATAACTTATATTGTAACACCATGAAACCTATTACATTGACATTATGATGCATACCATCCTTGGGACTAAACTGCTCCAGGAGTTAGCCAGTGGTGTCCCACCTTGGCATTCCTTGGCATTTCCCTCCTGGATTCTCATGAGCACTTGCCCATTTGTACTCCGCCTTCTATGTATGCACTTCTATCAATGCACAATGCATATGTGTATTTATAGTAGCATTGTGTACAATTTATTTGTATAAGTAAGGGAAATGCAGATACAAAAGATTTGTAGAAGATTGTTAAGTGGCAGTTAGTGTAAGGATGCTTAGTAAGGTCATAGGGTTATATGTACAGTTTTTGGAACTGATTGGCGGATGTATGTGTGACTGTTTGAAAGCAGGCATTGAGGGAGTGTTACAAATATTACATTATAAATAGTAGAAGGGCTGCCCTGTGCGATGGTGTGCAGCTGTCATTCAGGTCTTTTAATGATCCATGGCCTGGAAAGGGGACTGTGTAGACCGTAGATATTTGTAAACGTTCATCAATGATGTTCCTTATTGTATGCTAGATAAAAGTATTTGGGACAAAAAATTGTTTCTGTCCTTTTATATTTTTCTCTAGTATACAATTATCCATTAGCACCGTAGGCAGGGGAGCCAGCCAATTAGGTGGCTACGAATGCAGGGCAGAAACCACTGACACACGCCTGAATTCCAAGGTGCATGATGGCCAGCTCTCCATGCCGCCATCTTTCCCCCACCCTCCTTCCCATTTTTTAGAATTTTTTTCACACCTTTGCCTTATTTCGGTGCCAGCGGGTGCCGCTGCCGCATTTTGCTCCTTCTCTTCACCTTCTGCATCCACGATGGAAAGGTACAGAGACCCGCCTTCTCTTTCCATGTTAGCCATCTTGGAAAAGGATTTTCCTTCCTATAGTGGGGCATTTGCCATTGATGACATCACTGATGACATCACTTACACACACAATTCGTTTGTGTAAATAATTATTAACTCAGTTATTGTAATTTATTGGTGCTATTGTTTCCTTCTTCCTTCCTTTAGTTTCCCTATATGTGCCTCTAATTTGTATGCATTGTGCATTTTTATATGTATTTTTTCTACTAACACAAGTGTGTGGTAAGTTTTCAATTGTTAACTATTCATTCCATGTTTGACATTACTGAAAACTCTCATAAATTAGCATTTATAATTTTTATCAGAAATTACCATATTAAAAATATTGTACTTCTATGGTGCATGCTGCAACCATTCCCTATATGTAGTTATGATAAGGTTCCTCCACTAACAACAACAGTAGAATATAATGATTTGTTTACATGAGTACATTATTTAATACATTCAGTAGTTCATGATAGGTCTCCCAATCACCCCCAACATCTTGTTTCCAACATTATAAATTCAACACCTTGTACGAACTGTTTATTACAATTAATGTCAAATGTGATGTCATCAGTGATGTCATCAATGACATTTGTGATGTCATCTTTCATGTACTGGGTGTTAGTCTTAGCAGTGCACAGTGGTGGTGCCAGTTATGGTTGCTTAGCTTACCATAACTGGTGAATTTCTGAGGTTTTTCAGTTTTATTTGGAACCGTAACGTCCCTTTAACAAAGTTTTTCATTGAATTTCATAGGTTTTTATTATATTAGCGCAACTTAACCATAACGTCCCTTTAACAAAGTATTTTCAGTGAATGTATATAACTATATACATATCCGATTTTTCATCCTTCCTTTCCTTTCCTCAGATAGTCCCTCTGCTCAACTTCCATTTGGCTCATCAATCAGTCCTACAGCGGTCTGGGATGACAGCTTTTCAACTGATTTTCTTCTGTCCGTTCTCCTTTTGGGATGTGGATCTTGTAGGCAACAGGTTATATTGTATCTACAATTTCAAAGGCACTACGCCAAGATGGAAGACAATTCCAATCCTTGGCCTGATTCCTTTGAAAATTGTACAAGTAAACCGTGTCCCCCACGTTAATACTCTTTCTTGGTGCTCTTTTGATCACAATATGTCTTCCTTCCTTCAGCTGACTTTTATAAATTGCGCTGAGCATAAGCAAAAGGGTGCTGGAGGTGCTTCCTTACATTTTCAATGTACTCATGAGTAGTGGATGCATTTATCAGGATATGCTCCTGAGTTCTGTAGAGAAGATGCTGAAGTAACACAATTTTTTATCTGGTTATGAGCTCAAATGGAGACATCTTTGTTGCAGAAGATGGTGCAGCCCGAATAGCCATCAGGAGATGCATACATCGGATGTCCCAAGTGGGTACAGAGTCTGCCACAAACCTCTTTAAGATTCTCACAATTGTTTTGGTGTATAGGAGCACCACCTTGTTTGAGGCCAGGCGGTAGGCAATGCAGAGTTTTATTTTTATCCCTAACCTCTCCCACATCTTTGTCATCACCTCACTGGTAAAATGGCTTCCTCGGTCTGACTCAATCCTTTGCGCGAGAATGAAACAAGAGAAGATGTGGTTGATCATTAGTGCAGCAGCTGTCTCTGCCTTGCACTTCGGGGCTGGAAAACATTTTTCCCACTTTGTGAACAGGCATTTCACAGTCAAAACGTACTTGTTTCCTCTAGAGGAGCGAATCACTGTCCCGATGAAACCGACTTTCAAATCTGACCAAGCCAGTGTCATTCCCTTTTTTGGTAGGGAAACTCTGTTTGTGAGTGAACTGGGTTGAAATTGAGCACACACTAGACACCCCTTTAGGTATATGTCTAGGTCCTAGCCTATGTGTGGGCAGTAGGCAACCTTGCACAAGATTTCTAATGTTGTGTGAACCTCCTGATGACCAACAGTGGCAGCATCATATGTATGGTTCAACATCAGGCTCTGGAACGAGGTAGGCACCACCCACTGGTCAAAGCCAGATAGGGTTTTCCTTATAAACAAACCGTCTTGGATACAGAACATATTAGAAAACTTCATCAACACCCAGAGATCCTTTTTGCCGGTACAATCGACTCGTTTAGAGGAAAGCTCACAATGTTTTCAATTTTCAGCTAAAATGTCCCTATGATTGGGTCCTCTTTCTGTGCAGTGGTCAAACCTGCATTGGGGTTATCTTAACTCCACTGGGGAGTTAAGAGTTCATTATTCACCCAAGTTTGTGACCTGGTGATAGCAGTGACTTAGATTTCACAGAGCAGGGATTCCGTTTCCATGAAATCCCCCTGCAGAGCTCTGAATTTAGCCAACTTTTCAGCCAGGTCATTCCAAGTCGTATCTGGCCCATCTATCTCAGAATTACCTCTTATCTTCATCCAATAGATGTTTATCTCATTGGAGATCAGCAGATCGCCAATTGACTGGATCAGTTTGGCATGCTTTAGGGGTTTGTTGTTGGCATAAAGCATGCCTCGATTCTTCCAGTTAATTAGGTGCTCCACAAACCCATTCCTGACATAAACAGAGTCAGCGATTATGACCAGTTCATTGAGTTGGTGGTGCACTGCAGTGACGATGGCTTGATGAACGAACATCAACTCTGCAACCTGAATATTTCAGGATCCTATTTTGTAATCAGTAGAGTGTTCCAGGGTATCGTTCATGCAAGCATTCCCAAAGCCAGCCACCAGTTATTTTTCCCTGTTGTTATCAACATGGTAGGATCACCCATTCATTTAAATTGTGGGTATGCCCTGATACAGCTCTTCTTTATAGAACTTGTGTGGAGAATTTAAGTATGCTTCCAGGATATTGTTGGCCATTAGAATTTCATCCTAAAGACAGTTTTCTTGAACACAATCTTGCAAGTCCACCAACCCTTGCACTAGGGGAATCTTCCTACTTTAGCCATATCTGGCCTCCACAGGAAAGCTTTGCATGGACAGAATCCAAGAAGTAATTCTGGAATTACTCAAATTCGCCAACCGGATTCTGTCACTTTGCAAGGGTTGGTGAGGAGTCTTGACAATGATGTGCTCCCACTGGATGAATGGGGGTAACGTATCAATGCCCATACGGTTGCCAGGAGTGCTTTCTAACAGTCATTCAATTTTTCCTTCACAGAGGACAAAGTCTTGCTCGCATACAAGATGACTTTGTTGACCTTGTCATGCTTTTGATACAACACCATTATCAGGCAAGAATCTGAGAACCCCAAGTCTCCAAGAAGAACTCCTCGTTCTTTATGAGGTAAGCCAAAATAGGAGTCTGTGAAGGACTTCTTTTAATTTGTGTAATTACCTCGGCTTCCGGACCCCACTCACACTTGACTCAGGCCTTTAATAAATGGAACAAGGGTTGAGTGACCTCTGTGTAGTCTTCAATGAACATCTAACTATAATTAGTGAGTCCAAGAAGGCTTCCTAATTCTCACAGAGTAGTAGGGTCTTTCAATTTCAATAAGGCTTCAAACTTCTTCGTCTGGGGGTTAAGACACTCAGAGGTGATCTTGTGCCCTAATAAGTTCACACAGCTTTGCCTTCTGAAAGGACAGTTTTGCTCTGGTTTTCTGTAACTGGGTTTGAACATAGCAAATTGTTGCTATATGTTCCTCCAAAGTTGAGCTCTTTATCAGAACACAATCAACTTTGGCCAGGTTTACCCTTTTGCCCAAATTGGGTATGGCCCATGTAAAAAAAGAAGAACTCATTGCCAGAGTGTATGTATCCAAAAAAAAGGTGTCAGCGCCCAAAATGATAAGTCGAGGGTCGCTGTTATCCACCAATTTTAAAAAGGTGTCATGTTCTAGATCTACTAGAGGAGTCGGATTTAACTACTCACCTTGTTGTTGGAGATGGGAATTTAAATTGATATAGGCGTCCTGATGTTTGAGAATCTGTCCTAACTTCATTTTGAGGGGAATGGTAGATTGTCGCACCTGTCCTGGGATTTTAACCTCTTCTTGCACCTGAACTTCAACCACATAAGGCAGCAATAGAGCTGACTGCAATGCTTTTTCAGTGTTGTCAAAGCCCATTGGGTTACCCCATAATCGTGACCATGCTTTATCATTAATAAGGTCCAAATTGATTGCAAATCAGTTGAGAATGTCACTGCTCAAATAAAAGGCAGAATAGACATCTCTCACAACCCAACTATTATGCTCTATGCTTTTGTCACCAATGGCACTTTTTAGCATACACTTGCTAGGTAGGAGATGCTTGGAATTTGGAGTTTACAGACCTACTTCTCATTTGTCAATCAATTTAACTGTGGGAATGGTCTGATCTTTTGGGGTTTTCCTGAACAATTATTTGCTGATGAAGCTCCTTCCATTATTCAGGCATACTCATGTGAGCACCGGCTCCTCCCCCTCATCTAACTGAATTGGGAATAACAACTGTTTGTCCATTTTCTGAATGTTCGTCTGGCTTTGAGAGGGTTCTTCCCTGTCTGGTTTCATGGGACTCAAATTGTCTTCAGATTTTGGAATGGTGTACAATTTTAGGGTGCTCCCTTCTAGTGTAGATTGCCACTTAAAACTGCGAGGAAGGTTGATTTTCAAGAATGGAGAAGGGTTCCTATCACCAGTTTGTTCTCCCAAAGAGATAATGTCTGGACTTGGTTGTTCTTGAAATGGAATTCGACATTCTCAAACCGTTGATCAATTAAATGACAGGTACCATTCCTGCATACATACTTGGTACCCATTTTCAGTTTCATAAGGTGGTTAGTCTGGATATAGAGCACCTTCTTTACACAGTTGATCAGAGATGATAACCTCCTCAGGAGATAATTCCCCAGTAAACAAGGTGTGCCTTCTGGAGTCACGACTATCACTGGATGTTTTACTCAGTGCCGTCCAATTTTTTATTTCCAGATCTGCAGTCCCTTCGATAGAAATATTCACACTGAAATTTTTGAGCTGTCCAGGAAGTGGTGGGAGGGGCTTTGGTGACCCTACCCCCGTTCTGCATTGAGCTGGTCAAAGGCTGTTTCTGACAGGAGGGTGGCTTGAGATCCAGTATCCACCAGGGCTGATAATTAACACCAACATTGAACCTTGACCAGCACATACAATCTGCCTTCGTTCTCCTCCAAGGTGCAAAGAAAGTGTGAGTTATTTGACAGCCAGATGATCATTTTCTTAATATTTAATTCCAACACCATATGATCTTGGTCAATTTGAGTTTGGGAATCTGTAAAGAAAACTGCAACTTGCAATGGGAGTTGTTGGGGAATCCTCCTTTTCCCCGGCTCCTTGGTTGTCCACCTTTACCTGGTAATAGTTCTCAGAACCTGTTTGGAGAAAATCACACCCTTTCAGTTTTAATTCTATCAGGCTTGCCTTTTTGGGGTTGAAGAGCTTCTTATTCTGGGTCCATCTCCATACTTACCCTCTCCGGCTCCAGGACTTTTGGGACCATTTTTCTTTGGGTGGGATCACCCCCATATTTGAAAGAGAAAGTCTGCTTACCTGAATCCTCAGGGATTCTTCTGTTTCAAAGGGGATGAGCTGGAGTTCCTCCACAAAGTGGGTTCTTCTTTGGGCTTTCTTGCTTACGCTTTGCTCTTTGGGCTCTGACTTTCTGGGGGTAGAAGTCTTTCAGTCTTAGAGGTTTATAAGGGTTCTGCTTGGGTGAGAAAGGATGCTTCCTCTAGGGTGTAGCATCTCCCCTCCACTTGGGTCCCCTCCTCAGGAACCTGTGGTTTGTCACATGTAAGGTTAGCTTGAGGGTTGGACTGAGCCCTCAGCATGCACCCCAGTTCATCAGTCAGTTGCTGGACATGTCGCTCCAGCTGCAAGACCTTTTCTGGGTGGTAAGGAGGTCTTGATTCATACCTCTGCTTCTCTCAAAAAGGGTAACTATCCGTTCTCCCGCAATAGCTCGGGTACTGGAAATATCCCCCATAATTTTCCATCCTGAATCTCCCTTCTACCGGTTTAGGGATCTATTATTCTGGAACGAGGGAGAGAGAGGAGGATTATTTTGGAAGTGATGTTTGGGAGGATCTGGGGCAAAAGTTCAAATTTGGAGGTGGAGTGATACTTCTCTCCTGAGGGAAGTTTTGAGGGAAGTTTCTTGGGGCAGTACTTACCTGATTGGTCCCCCCTTTGGTTTACGGGAGTGTATACATACCCCAGGATAGATCTGGTACCCTTGTACCTAGGGCTTACATAGGTGAGAGATTCTTAAGGATCATTGTTCTTGACCGTTGCCTGACTACCATTCGATTGGGACGGGTTGGAGGTCCTTTCTCCCTTACATTTTGCTTGTTGGCAGGAGGGTTAGTTTTAGGCCCCCTTCTCCAGATCCAATGGAGGGGTAGTTTCAATCTCTGCAACCGATGTAGCAGCAGGGGAGTTAGATATGGGAGTTTTGGGGTTTTCAGTTACTCTCAACAGGCTTCTGGACCTCCTGGTGGCCTGTTCAATCACTCAATCCAGGATCCTGAGCTCGTGAAATCATGCCCCAACTGAGTCATTATGTATTCGGGGAGCGCATGTAAATATGTAGTTATGAACTCCCTACTATTTGTGATTGCTCGTCAGGAAGTCTGAGCTAATGCCGGCTTCAGCTTCTGCACAATCTCCCTAGGTGCATGATCCTCCGCACATTGCAAATGATATGCAGCCTTACAGGCCTCCTGTCGGTTTCTGTGTGAGGAGAAATGTTTTAAAATAGCTGCTTTAGAGGTGGACCATTTATAATGATCCTGGTCCTTCAGTCCTACAAAGAAACTGTAGTACTCAGGTGAGTAGTCCATTTAGCAAACGCTATACAACTCACATAATTTCTGATCTGGAATGATGCCATCATCTGATTATAAAGTTCCGGGTTCTCCCATACCGAATACTTAGCTTTCTTGTGGTATTGGGTCAGGAAGCTCTTTATGGCCTTGATTTGTCCTATTGGGTCTTTTTCCCTGTCTTTTTCTTCTTCTGCACTGCGGTGCAGCCTGTGATCAAAGTGTTCTATTTTTCTCTTTGAGGTTGGTCTCTTAAGGGGTCTCCAGCAGCTCAGGACGGTGGGTGAGGCGATGAAGAATAGATTCCCACTATTCGAGGAGGGCCTCCACTTGAAAGCAGAGGTGATTCCAAGGTTTGGGAATAGTTTGCTAGCTCGCACTAGCAGTGGAAAGGAGAGGGACCCCCCGGGGCCACTCGTGCGTAATAATGGATGGAGGCGCTAGGGCCCACCGGTTAAGGTTAGGGTTACCAGTCGAATCCACTTCAGTTGCGGGTTCTACTGTGGCAATATGATGGCTCTGCGGCTTTCAGTTCCGAAGATAAGGTGAGGATTCCCAAATGGGACAATGGTGATCTCTCTGCTCCTGGTTGATGGATCAGGCCAGTTTCACTGCAGCAGTCTTGATGGGCAAGAAGGTCACAAATTCAGCACACCTGCAAAGATCGTTGCTGTGGCTGGGCAACACGGTAACCGCGTTTACTCTGGTCCTGGTGCACTCGTCCCACTTCAGACCTGGGAATGCCAAGTGTTCGAAATTTGGTGTGAGGGTGCCGCCTCATAACAACGTCGGAGACAGAGCAAAGGTCCTGTGTAAGCTGGTCAGCCCACTTGTTGGCCCAGGGACCCTTCCGAGAAGGCTTACTGGCAGGGTTTGTTGAAGGTGCAGAGAATAGTTGGTCCCACTATTCTATTGGGTCAAAGCATCTTCGCAGAACTTCTAGGAAAACCAGATGAGAGGGGTCCCACAGGGTGACAGCAGGCTCAGGGTGCCAAACCTTCACCAGCGGTTCCTCGACTCAGCTTCTTAGTTTCAAGATGGAACTCCAGAGATCAACATGGTGTTTTCAGCCTCTTCTTACCCAAAGTTCCCTTCACGCCAAAACGGAGAGGACCCAATGGGAGATCTGGTCACAAACACACACTCCATATGTGGACCAATCATAGACCACAGTGGTCCCAGTCATTCATAGCACTAGGATGTGTATTGGGGACAGGCACTCCAGCCCACATCCTGGAGGCACACACAAAAGGCATGCAGAAGGCCGCGAAAGATTGGCGTTTTGCGGTAAACTGCACGTTCAAATAAGGACTGACCCGGGTCGACTCGACCTGGGGAAGGCAAAGGAGCAAGATGGCCAAAGGACAGGACAAAGAACCTCGTGGCATGGCCATTTTGGAGCTAGGCCACCTATTTGTACCAAACACGGTTAACACGGTTTAAATGGCAGGAAAGGGTTAACATTATATGAAAAGATAAGCTGTCACCAGCCCTGTCCATGACACATCTGCACATCTCCCAAAAAGTCCTACAAGAGTATCTAGGGTCTTTGTAATTGACTAGGAGATCCAAGTGCACTGTACAGTAAGGTACATTGTGCACTTGCTACATGTTGCAGAAAAGTAGCAACATTGGAAAAGCACTAAGGGAAACAAAGTCTCCCAGCACTGACTGTCTTAAGGGCATGTCAGTTTCCCCATAAAAAGTGAGAGAAAGCCCAGCGGAGTGCAGCTGAAGGCTGTGCTTCTCTGGCAAAGTCAGACTAAGGCGTATTAAACAGCAGCAACATGTTTGGGGGTGTGCAGCTGGAGGAAAAATTACATATAAAATAAAATCATTCCTAACAGAGTGCATTTACCCTTTGCTGCTTCTTGTTGAACCTCATATTTATTCTCAGGGGAATGTGCAGGGGTTTAAAGGAATGTTGTGTCTTCCGTATTGATTTGGTGGTTACAGGAAGTCTTCTCCTGCCATATGATGGGGTCTTGGGAAGTCTTGAATGGGAATGACACCAGACCCACATACAGGGTGTGTCTTGGTTGGATAGTGAAGTTGTGGAGAAAGGACATTCTTATGTGTATAGTCTATGTGAGGTGTTTGAGGACTCTGTGGGATACTCGTATAACCCCTGCAGGGGTTTCATTATGTGGCCGACAGCTTTCTCTGGACCCCAGAGGCTCCTGGTCCTCCGCTACTACTGGCCTGTTCAATGTGACAATCAAAGTCACCACACCTGATACATCAGAGCCACAAAACAGATAATGTGTTAATTTATCCCTGCTAAATAATAATTGAAAGCTGAAGCATGTTTGTGGTTTTCCTTGCAGCATGAGTGTCACAAACATTATAATTAGACAAAAGACAAAATATGAGAATTGTTGGGTTCTCGCTGCTTCTCAAGAGCCACAAACATGAGGATTATTTGCATTATTCCCACTACATGAGAAACATGTAGCCACAACATTTATCTCAGGTTCTCCCTGCTGCTATTTGCCACAGTCTCATGACTAGCAAGGGTATCATTGCTGTTATTAATGAGGGGCTCCATGTTATGCAATATCTACAAACACAAATATTACTGATGATCTTCCCTGACTACCTCTCAGGGTTTCCCTGTTATTATATATCAGGGTCTCCTTGCTAATATTTTTTAGGGGCTCCTAATTATAAACAACTACAACCACAAATATGTCACAGTGTCTTCTTATACAGGTGCTTTCTGCCTGTATTCTCAAAGTGCCACTGCCAGGCTTTCCCGTGGTCTGCAGCCTGTGGCTCTCCAGGTGATTTGGACTGCAAATCCCCAAATCCCTCACCATTACCTATACTGGCTAGCGTTGCTCGGAGTTGTAGTCCAAAATATATGGAGAGCCAAAGGTTGCAAACTCTTGCCTAAGGTCAATGCAGAGCAGGATGCTGGGCTGATGGTCAGGCAGGTGAGAATGTATACTATCTTGAACACCATGTACTTGGGGTTGACTTCCAACCCACCATGGCGGCAATGTGTTCGTGCATTCTATAATAGGCAATTACACTAGCTACTTTTTTTTTTACTTCTGTATGTAGGCTCAGCCATTTATTCCACTACAAGGTTGTGAGGATACAGCACTTCCCTTCTAAATGCAGGTGGTCCCACTGAGCATGGCTGATATTTCTCACATCACCACAATCTACACTGTTGTAGGGAACAATTTACACCTCCAAGCATGCTTTCAGGGGATCCCACCAGATGTGATTATGGACTGCAGTCATACCCAATGAATAATGCTCATTTGCAATGCCTGCTGGACACTATTTATGAAGAGGATACATGCAACTGTGACTCTTTTAACTGAATTTCTCCACCGAGGCTGGGGTAAATACTGTCACATTTAGGAGCATTCCTTTGTGGAAACTGATGGGGCAAAGGGGGAAGAGATGAGGAAGAGATAGTGAAACAAAAATGAAGGATGTAGAGAGATTTCCAGTGGGTGTGGTGAGACATTGGGAGAAGTAGGTGGTGAGAAATAAGTAGGAAATGGAACTGCATGAGACGAGGGAGGGAAAAATCAGGAGAAGGTGGTAAAACAACAGGAGAAAGAGAATGGAGGAGGCAAGACAATATGGGGATAGATAGCAGTGTAAGGAGGTGTGAAATCAAGAGGATGTGACAGCAAAATGGAAGGGCGAAGAAGAAGTAGAGGAATATCAGTAGGAAAGGAAATGGTGGAATTTCTAGGGAAACAATCTGAAGTGTGGAGTAGTTTGTTAAGGACATGCCATAGAGGGAAGGCACCCCATTTCCTCTATACATCTGGTGGACCATTGTGATGAACAATATGTGGCATGAACGTGGTGTGTAGTGGCAAGGAGCAGAAAAAGAAGTCTGGGGATTAATGGAGGGTCCCAGAGAGACCAGGCCAAAGGGGGGAATTCTGTCTATGTGAGAGAACCAATAGACTAAAGGCCTCATTACGACCCAGGCGGTAAGGGGTTAATGGCACTGTAAAAGGTGTCAGCGCCGTTAAACCCTTACCGCCTAATTACGAGGTCCCTTTGCGGGTCCAGACGTTAACGGCTGGTTTTACCACCTGTTAAGGAAGGAACCCGCAAAGGGACTTTCGAGGTAATTACGGTACTGCAATTTGCGGTACCGTATTTACTGCCTTCCCCATTCCCATTGAGCCCTATGGGGGCAAACAATGGAATGGGGAAGGGCCAATGGTGAATGGGGAATTACCGCCCGCCAACCTTGGAATGGGGCAGTAATTCTGCCATTCACCATGGCGCAGTTGGTAAAATACCGGCATCAACCATGCCGCTAATAGCACCATGGTTAACGCCAGGGTCGTAATGAGGCCCTAAGAGTCCCTTAACAACACTCTAGCCCAGATACCCAGCAAAGAAGACATCCATAAGCGTTGGGCCTTAAGCTGTGACCCTCCAGCATCTATTCAGGGGTAATCAAGTGTTGGAGAACAATGGCATGTGATCCCTGTCCCAGGATCTTCTGTGAAAGTGAGAATGATGAGGCACTGACCGTTGCATAATTATAAAGATGTCAGGCAGCTTAATCGCCCCTATCTGTAAGTGACTGAAAGCCTCCCCAGGATTATTGGGAGGACGCCCAGATGCTGAGGCTACTAAGCTCAAGGAAACTTTACTTTATATTCCTTTTTATCATCCTGGAAACCAAGGAGAAGTAATCTTCCGAATTGTTTTCTGTTATCCAAGAATAAGCCCACAGTAAACCGTGGTATCTGGCTCATGGTTTTCAGTAATCCCCAATTAGCTTTGTGACAGAGGTACAGATGCTGAATGTGATTGCGTCCTACCTATAATTATATGACATTTTCTCTGCACTTAGTATTTGGTGTAGCCATTCAATGAAACATAGTCTGTTATGGCCACTGAATATAATCTCTTACTGTCTACTATAAATGTGGACATTTACTCTGCAACTAGCAGTTGCTATTTTGCATAGCCAGTCCAACACAGCACACTGTAATTTACAGACACTGAACATACTATCCTCCTACCTACCAGGAACTGTAAAACCTTTTCTCTGTAACTAATAGACAATGTTGTGGTCTAGCCAGTGAAATATTGCAGAGTCAACCACAGTAACAGTATGTAATATTGTTCTGCCTACTGAGACAAATCCCTGTCTTTAATATTTGACCTTCTAAAAAACACTTCACATTGTTACAGACATTGAATTTAATATCCTCCTTCCTACCAAGAATTATAAGATGTTTTCTGCAACTACTGACTATTGTTCGGCGTGGCCACTAAACAACTACACACTGTTGCAGGCACTGAATACAATATCCTCCTGCCTGTAAAGAAGTATAAAACGTTTTAATTGCAACTCTTATGTAATTTGTTAGACAATAAGGTGGAGGTGCCTCTACTGACCATAGCACTGCCTTAAGAACGTGCTCTTTTTGAAGGTGCCCAGTCAGAAGGGTCTGCAGTCATGTTTAACCACCTCTACCTTGACAAACGAGAGCTATTCATTTTTATGTTGGGCTGTTCATGTCCACAACACTCAAGCTATAAAATGCTAGGAAATCCTCAACGGAACAAGACTATAAACAGCAACCCCAGACATGTGGTGACACATTTTTGGGCACCATACCCTATCGCTATCTCTCACTAAGCAAATAGATCAGGGAGTAAGGCCCAATGGGCTAATACATGACTGTAGGCCCTCCTGAGAGGGCACCTTCCCACAGAACAGCCTTCTTAAATTGTGTTCATCCTCAGTAGAGGGGCTCTCATATTATTGGCAATTATTTTGTCTGACCTCTAAAAGATGTCACAGTCACTAACAGACAGTAAATACAATCTCCTGCTTAACAAGAACTACAAGACAGTTTCTCTACAATGACTTGCTAATAATTGATAAGGCAAATAAAATATTATACAGTCAATTACAGCCAATGAATATCATATAATCTCCTACCTGATTCTGTATCTTTTTCCCCTCAAATAGACAAGAAGTGTTGTATGTGTTTGTGCCATTACATTTGGTAATTGGCATGTAGCGATGAAAGAAATATTAGAAAATAATCGCTTGTTCTATTTACAGTTCCTACCTGTACCTCAACTAATTCCTATTTCAACATTTTACCTGTCCCTCAATTAAATCCTGCCTTAAATATCTACCATCAAATAAAATATCTACTGTCCATCAACTAAGGCCTATTTTCATTTATTTCTACTTATACCTCAACTCAATGCTATTAATTTTATTATAAGTCTACCTCTTCTGAGGCCTATTCGCTCCATTGCACTAGCAACCTCCTGTTAGTGCGCGGAAGTGGGAGAAAGTTGTCTGTGGTACCTATGTGTACTACTGTCTCTCACAATATTTTTGGAGACGATTTTTGGCACATTTCTACTTGCTGCTGGCCCTTTAACAAGCTGTACCGGGCTCCGAGTGCTGAGCAATGCGCATTGAGGAAGCTGCAGCCACTACCATAAAACTTCACTTCTGGCGAGGAGCGCGGGCGGAAGTGGGTGAAAGTGGTCTGTGGTACTTGTGTGTTTTGCTAACTCTTACTGCTGTCCCTTTAACAATCTGGGTCGGGCTCCTGGCGCTGGGCAGTGCGCATCGAGGAAGCTGCAGCCACTACCATAAAACCTCATCTCTGGCGCAGAGCGTGCACGGAAGTGGGTGAAAGTGATCTGGTGTACTTGTGTGTACTGCTGGCTCTTACAATCATCCAAGGTTTTAATATTTGTGAAGGTGATTTTGGGGTCATGTCTACTTGTTGCTGCCCCTTTAACAAGCTGGACTGGGCACCGAGCAACGCGCATCGAGGAGCTGCAACCACTAGCATAAAACCTCACTTCCGGAGCGGAGCACGCATGTAAATGGGTGAAAGTGTTCTGTGGTCCATGGGGCTGAGGGAGAGGGACCCAGCTTTCCCCTGATTGAGCAGTGCTGCACAGCATTTGTATCTCCAGAGTTACAGTAAGGTGCTGCTGTCTCCCTTTTGTGGCTGCCAGTGTTGATAACCTGATGATGCCCTGCTTGCTAAGGGGAGTAAACCGTTTACCATTCATAGTATAAAGGCTCCAGCTACATACTTGGGGTACCCCTTATAATTATATCAGATAGGGGGGAGCGGCTCTCCCCAAGAAAATCCTGAAGAGGCCACCTTCTGCTGCTCTTCTTCTGTTAATATCCAAATTCCCTGCAGTGCATCCTCATAAAGGGATATGAGAACTAGGGGTAAACGGGCTAGAAACCCGGCTATGAACAAATTTGTATTAAGAACAGTGCCTCATAGGAAAAAGATGTCTGCGCTCCCATCACTTACTGACATACCCTCACAAACCAAGATAAAAGTGTTCGTTAAACCCACAGAGACACAGTCAGCGGACCCCAAGATTGTCACCAATGACCAGACTCTGGAAGATGTAGGCTCAGACTTCGCAACCTCTATAGACAATAATGGCTCCCTTTTGAAACACTGCCATGTGGTTAAAAGGAATTCAATGGTTCTGGTTGATTTTGAACCGGATAACATCCAGTCTTCTAATCTCTCCCGAATGCCTAATTTGGAAAATGTTATGACATCCTCTAAGTCTGCCCCTGGTGAGAGTGATGTTGAGGAGAGCTTGTTGAGACGAGGGAGGTTTGTGTTGAAACTGGCCAGTTTACCACCCCAGCCGAGAATAATTTATTGGGGGTTCTGGAGGCAGAAATTGTGGCACTATTTGCACCCTCTTCGAACATGGCAGAGGAACAGTCGTCTCTGAAGGAGGGAGTGTTTGGTATAGCACGTATGCTAGGGAGTGCAGGGGGCACGTACCACCATGAAGCTGACCAATGAATGGCCAATAGTGCCACAAGCACCACTTCCTCACCCAGGCAGGTGGCTAACCATCAAGAAGGGGCATATGTGGTGGTGGAGTCGGGTAACAGGGCTTTGGAGGCTATTTGTGCTGAACTTTCCATCCTGAATGTCCCTATTCCCCTCCTCGCAAAGTCAGATGACTCAAGGAGAACTCAATAAAGAAAGAGGGTCATAACCCGGAGAAACGGAAGTCTAATCAGGCCAATGCTGGCCTTCCAAGGAGACAAAGGTAGAGAAAGGTGTGCAAGTAGAAACATTGTAATCATTCGGGTCATTTTCAATGGGGTGGTTTGTTAAATTGAGGCCTAAAAAGTGAGGCATAATCTAAGCATGCCTCTAATGAACGGTCTTCCCCATTGGCATGCCTTTCAGAAGGTGTAGGAGAGTAGCAAAGTGGACTTTTCATCTCCGTTTTGCTTTCCTCTGACTTCTTGGAAGAACACCCAGTTATATGGCAGCATGAGATTTTCAAGAAGCTGTAGACCCAATTGATGTCCATGAAATATGCATAATTTGCAGACAGCAATACATTTTCCACAAACCTGGAGAATACAAGTGAAGAGTAAAGTCAATTGTGCCTTGATTTATTCTTCATAAATACATTCTGCTTAGGAAATGATTAAAATTGCAGGGGACCCAACAAACACATAAGTGCTAACTTTGGCAGACTCCTGCATTCAATTTGCAGTTCTTACAAAATTACCCCCAACAGATTCCATTTAAATCTGCTTTGCATCTGCACCTGTTAGTGAGCAGACATCTTCTATGGGACTCCATTATTGAACACCGCTTGTTAAGTATACTTTGCAGATAGCAATTAAATTTTGCAAAAGGTAGCATACAATTGAAGGGTAACAGTGATTTTGCTCTGTTTTACTCTTCACTATTACACTACATGTTTGAATGTTTCAAATTGCATTCATGGGACTCAACAGCAGTGGTTGTTGCAATTGCCCATGGCGGATGGTAATTTGTTTAACTGGAGGGGCGTAAATGTTTCACCCGTGTATGCAGGAGCGACCGAGCATAGACAAGGTGCCCAAACCAACCAAAGGGATTTGAAAACATTGGTGTCTGTGCTCACACACATCCATTGAGGCTGCAGCAATATATGGCAGAATAACCATATGGGAATATAGTCCTGTTGGCTTTAGCAGTACCAAATACCATGCCACAGTAAGAAAATATGTTCAGACTTGATGTACCAATGTGAGCCAGTGCCATGCATGAACACTCATGCTGCCTGCACCCATTATGCCCAGTAACAAATGCTATGCCACAGTACAGACACAGGTCCAGATTGGACCCACTAATGTTGTCAAGTACCAGAACGAACTGTGTTTGTGCTGCCTTTCCCGTTGTTGTACAGTGTACAAATGTCATGCAACTGTGAATATTTGTCCAATCTGGACAAATCAATAAAAAATACACAATTTTCTTGCTGCAGTCTGGCTGGATGGACCCCTAATTACCTCAGCCCAAACTGGGTCTACCACCGGAGGAAAGAGTGCAGGTTTTGTATGTAAAGCATGTTTATTGTACAACCGTCCAGGGATCGTTTAGCTGGTACCGCAGTACCAAACTAGCCCAAGTCTCAATGAACCACATCAGCTGATACATTTTATGAATTTTTTGTAACAGTTGAAATACTCCCAGATATATCATTACAACCCACCCCTCACACATGATTGGACAAAACATATACAAAGAAGTTCCATCTTTTTCCGTTTCTTTCCTTGTCATTGGTAATCAACATTCTTTAGTGCCATCTGCAGCTCATATTTGAAGTCCACCTTTGCTGGGGATTGGTCCGTGTTAGGTCGTGACATCATGACACAATAAAACATTCACATAAAAAAATAATTAATTACTAGCAACAACTTGCCTAAGGCTTCTGTACCTTGAGTGTGATTGCACATAGTCTGCACATATATCTTAGCAACATGAGGTAACGCTGAGCGAACAGGATCCCTTTGAACTATGTATTGCTATCTCATCCACTCTAGTTTCCTGGCTCCACTTAAGTCATTCAAATGTATGTGAATACCACTCCAGCACATATAGCCTCTAGTTTCATGTTGAGAAAACAATTGAACACCGAACACTATGGCCGTGGGCCCCATCTTTATTGCTGGCCTGAGCAAACGGCCAAACACAGCTATGAGACTTCAATGCAATGGGCAAGATTACATCTGTTCCTTGTGGAACTGTTAAGCCATAAACAACTGTGTCCTGTTCACAGGCTGACCTTCTACTAGATGACTCATTATGCCTCTATCAAACCCCAAGCTCGCTCGCAAAACCAGAACTTCCCAGTAACTTGAAATTCATTGTGCAACTGCTAGCCACAAAGTCAGAAAACATTCACGAAACCCCACTGCATGCAGATTCATATAAACTCCTTTTACATGTTCTTCAATGTGCATGCCTTATAAATATTATTTCTTCTTTACCGTGGGATTTCGGGACAGGGCCCTGCTCACATGAGAATTAGAACAGCCTCCGTCTCCTAGTTTCTGCGTACTACAGAGCACCCGGCGTGTGAATCGTGTTCATGTTACATGTAGCATTTCTAACATTTTATCTTTCGGCACGCATGCAAATCTAATATGTATCAGTTCTGAGCAAAAAGAAACACTAACAGTAACATATCCCATCCATAATTAACTACACTCGACACATGGAAATGCAACATTGCGCCCAGTTCGCCGCAGCCAGAGTCATCAATATGGCGTGTGCAACATTAACCCCTCATGCTTGTGGGGACCCTTCCTGACCACCTCAACATTCTCCTTTTAGTTAATACTTGGACTAACAAATCATAATCATCTTCTTGGGGAATAACCCTACAACCATCCCTCATACCAGTCCCAGTAATGGCATTCCCCTCCTCCGAACAACTCCAACGCATTCCTCCACCATGTCGGCAATACCCAGCACTCCACACAATTATCATAACTTGCTGTAGGACACATAACAACTTCAGTTTCAGTACCCATATGGGATGAAGTGGTAGTGGCCCTAACCTTGGAAAGGGTCAGTCATCATGGCAACTGCTTTCAGTCTCTGGGCAGAACAACATTGTAAGAGCAATTGACAGGAACAGAAAAGAATAAGAAAAAAGACACAAATAGGCAACAGGATCTTCACAGTGAGGCTCATCCAAGATGGTTCCCAAGAGAACAAAGACTCAAACCACAAATCATTGGTAATTCCTGCATCATTTTCCATGATCACTCTAAGCTTATGAAAGGCAGTGATAGTTTGGTTAAGGAACCACTGTCTGTGCCGTTGAGAGGCACAAATGTGCAGCCGGTACTCCCAATTTCTTGACACACTCCTCCCTCCATTGCTGTTAAGAGGTTGAGTATGTACCGGTTCTGTAAAGTCATTAACCTAAGTGCCCATAACTCTTCCTTGATGGCACTAAACGCTGACTCAGACGTATTGACAAATAGTAAGATTTGATATCTGGTCACCTGGAGCCATTTGGCATTTGCCACTGCTTGGACGCCAGGTGCCCTAATGGAAGCTAAGAAGCTTTTGATATGACTGAACAACCGATATTGATCGGGAATGCCTATTAAAGGCATTGATGATGCTGAATTGTTCTGGATTTTTGTCAAACAAAGTCATTGGTTTGTTTATATAGGCTGATGAAAGGGATGCAAGAGGCACAGTGGGCAAAGGGGCAAGGATGTAACCTTGGGCATTGATGGGCCGAAACCAGGTGCACTTCAGGTATGACAAGGACTGGCACATGGAAAAGTGAGAAGCTGCACACTCCTCGCCAGGCTTGAGGCAACTGCCTTGAGCGTCCCCTTATTCCTCAAGCTCTGCAACTCTTCAACCCTTGCTCCTATCGATTTTTAGAAAACATAGCCCATTCTAGACCCAATTGGGCTCTCTGGATACACTATATTTTTCTGCTCTTTATGATCGACCATTGAACAGTCTTATTCGATAGGAAGGATTGATGCCGTGACTGATTGCCCTTCAAAACTGCACTCGGACCCTGCACAGGTCTATGTGCACTAGACATAGTGCATCTGCTACCTCTACCTCATTTGGGATGGACACCCTAAGGACACCAGAAGAATGGGGGATGAGAGAGCAAATGTAGCAATATCCTACTGATCTCTCTCTCTCATGTGGCCATACAATGTTATATACCGCAAAACCATGTACATTTGTTGTAGTATCTAATTAATCATTCTCAACATTCAAAAAATTAATATTAACATTTCTGTTTTCTCTAGGCATTTTTTCTTCAAATTCCACAAAACTAGATATATTTAAACCTTCTGTATTTACACTGGTTGCCATCTTCGGACATGATGACAAGAGGACTGTAAAAGCCATGAAAACATTCATTTTCACACAATTTAGTTCTGGATCATTATTCACACCCCCTTCACACTGTACTGACTGATGGTTCCTTAGGGCATACTTAACTTTGTGCCTGCTCCTGTGCAGGTGCCGGAGCAGGGCCGCTGGTATACTTTCGAGTATCACTGAGATCACAACAGTCAGAGTTGCATATATCACACGATGAGGCCCATGGAAATGTTGTTCATTCCAGCGCTGCACAAAGGTCTGAATATAGATGTGGTCTCCCGGGAGCAGCTGTATCTTGAATTGATCATCAGAGTCCTCGCCGTTGTCTCCTGTAGTCTGTTGGTGAGAACACACAACCTGTGAAGACATATTTTAACACTTTTTGTTAAAGCCTTAAGGTACTCCCTAAACTCCTCTCCTAGCACCTCTGTGGTCTTGTGTGTGTCTGTTGTCATGCATACAGGTGAGAGAGGTGCATGTAACCTATGCCCCATTACGATTCAATGGGGGCTTAAATGATGGTCTTTTCCAGGCTGGTTTCTCAAATAGAACAGGGCAAGAAGAATGGCAGTGGTGACACGATTTTTCCTTTTCAATACAGGACCCCTTTGGACCTTTCCAAGATCGTGTTGGGCTGCAGGGGGGGAACTGAGCACAACCTGAAGTGATGTGATTTCTGTGAATATCTCTATCTCCAGTGTCTTTGAGCAATTACTCATCGGACATATCCCTTAGCGATGAGGTTGGATCGATGTACAGAACTGTGCGGCATTCTCTGCCATCCTCATAAGTGACTGAGAGAACCACTGTGTTCTTCTCGATCACTACCACCTCTAAAAGAATAGTACAATATTGCCTGGTGTTACTTCTGACAGGACATCAGGCTGAAATGAAAACCTCATTGGTACACGCCATGTCTGATTTCTGATCCCTGGGACCAAACTTCACAGAACCATCACCCCATAAAGAAACAATGCTGAATGCAGAGGAACATTGCTGGTTGATCTGTCTCTACAATAGGCATGCAAATACACTGCAATTCTTATGGATACAACCCTGGAGTCAAGTAAACTATACCTTCCTCAGTGAAAGCAATGAACATCGATAGCTTGCTCAGGAGGTCTTTTCCCAAAGGATTTTCTGGGGTGTCTGTACAGTACAACAAAGGGGCAGATACATTTTGAGTGCCTACCTTAATTCGAAGATCTTCAGTATAAGGAGTCAAGAGGATAGCCCCAGAAAATCCCTGTGTGTCTATCGTTTTGCCTGACAAAGGGAACTCACCTTCCTAAATTCAAGATTTCATTGTCCCTGCGTCAACCATGATTGAAAAAGTTTGATCACCTACCTACACACCTATACAGGGTTCTTCCCCAGATCAATGGTAAAAGACAGGACTGGACACCTCAGAGACTCCTGTGGCTGTCCTATTCCTGGTACACATTAGCACCGGGGAACAATAAAGAACTCCCTCCAAAATCACTTGCTCCAGTATAGTGACTAACCTTTCCTTGAGGTAAAGAATTCTTGTCCCATGTCTGCACTGATGCTTGTGCTGGCATGGTTGGTGGGATCCCATAGGTCTGTGCAGCTCCAGTCACTTGGTTCTGTTCAACCCATGCCTGCTTCGATTGCACAGATCCTGGAGCATATGGCAGGGCCACAGACTGCATCTGCCGAGCTCCTATGTTGAAATACTGTGGTTGTTCATGACAATCTCATGAAACGTGTCCCAACCTTCCACATGACCAACACTGGATCCCATAGAACTCTCCTTAATTATTTCCCATTGGCCCATTAAACCGAGGACCCATTCCTCCGAACTTACCAACTGACCCACTTCCTCATAGAAATCCTCCCCTGCTCCTGAGAAACCCTCTCATTTGCCTTGGACCTGGAGTCCATCCACCCTTATGGCATACCCTATTCACTCTTGCCCCTTTTGTCTCTCTATAGAGTTCAAAATTACCACCTATCCAAACAAATCTTCACCAATTTCTTTTGCAAAAGCTTAGCCTCTACTTTTTGTGTCTTCTTTATACTCTCCCTCTCTTTTTCTAGCCTTCTGTCCCAAAACTGCACAATTTGTGCTTGAATCTCCGACCAACTCCTGGCCTCCATTCCTACCACCTTATCTAAATCTTGCTTGACTTCCTTAGAAGTTCCTTCTTTAGCATGTGGTAAAAAATGGCCATGCTTTGCTCCCATTCTTCCCCCATCTCTGCCCTCCACATCTCCTGAATTAATTGGATGTGTGTGACAGGATCATCCTCCAATTTCGTGGTTTTCATTAAAAAGCAAATGTATCTGGCTTATGTTAATGTTAATGTTAAAGGACATTTGTACCGCGCACTATCACCACCGAAGTGGACTCCTGGTGCTCTGGCGGCTCTGAAAAAGGGGAGGAGAGGGGGTGGGTTAGTGGGAATAAGCTGGAAAAGTGCAAGAGAGCAGTGATGTGCTGTTGGCAGCCTCAGCCCGGTGGGTCCGTTGGCTGGGCTTGAGGTGTTTCATGGTCCGTAGTCGTCGTGTGCTGTTGTGCAAGTCTATGTGTGGTTTGTTTTGTTGTTGCATTGTTGTGAAGTTTGTGCGAATTGCTGCGTTTAAGGCTTGTGGTTGTGTTTGGTTATAGTTTGAGAAGTGTATGCAGAGGGATGGAATTGTTAGTTGGTTGGTTAGTTGGCATTGCTGTCCTTGCAATTGTGGGATTCCATCTAGGTGCGGTACATGCTAACAGTCACATTTCTGTCTAGATGCAACGCGAGCTAAAGTTCAGATTTCCATACTAGTGTGGCACAAACTAACAGTCACATTTCTATCTAGATGCGACACAAGCTAGGTTCAGAATTCTAAGTGTGGTGCATGCTAAGAATCATATATGCTAACAATCACATTTCTATCTAGATGCGACGCGGGCTGAGCTTGAGAATTCCATCTAATTGTGGCATATGCTAACAATCACATTCCTGTCTAGATTTGGCGCAGACTAAACTTAAGAATTCCATCTAAGTGTGGCATATGCTAACAATCACATTTCTGAAATTCCATCTAAGTGTGGCCTACGCTAACAATCACATTTCTGTCTAGATTTGGCGCAGACTAAACTAAGAAAATCCATCTAAGGTGACATATGCTAACAATCACATTTCTGAAATTCCATCTAAGTGTGGCATATGCTAACAATCACATGTGACGCAAGCTAAGATTTCAGCAGAGTGTGGCGAATCCTAACATCGGCGTGTATGTTAGGGCGTTGTGCAATGCAACATTTATAGCCCATCCAAGAATGGATTTAGGCTGAAGTTAAGAAATCTCTCTAAGCATGCAAGTTGTAAAACTATGGCAGTCTACGTTATGGAGAGGCAAGGTAGAGTGGCGAGGGCTTTCTGGAGCAGAGTAATTGCTCTGCCCCCCACCCATGCCACACTCACGGTTTTGTTGGTGTCTATTGGCTATTATTGACATAATCAAAATACCAAATGCACATAACTGAAGCCTTTCAAATTCCGTAAGTAAGCGTTTGTTTGCGCGGCGGCCATCAAACACAAAAGGAATTGCCAAAAGCCTGCAGCATGGCCAAGCAACGATAAAAACATCCCCAGGAGATACCGGACCCTGGATTCGATCTCCAGTCTCCCGTATTGCAAGACCGGGCACTTACCGCTTGAGCCACTGGAGGCTGTGCTGGAAAACGCAACATTGCAGCCAGCATACAGGTTACCATTTTCAAGCATTTGCAACTTTGCAATGGCGCGGCAACCATTAAACGTAAAGCATCACAATTTTGAAGGGCCCTGTGTCTATGTCTGTGGTTAACCCTTTATCTAGCCCGGTGGCTGGAGAAACGACAACATTTATAAGCATGTATTTATGCGCTGCTGGTGCGGCGACCAGTGAGTGCGCAACCCCCCCTTCTCCCCATACTTACGCCTTCCAAAATTAGTCACCAACGAGTAGCCGATCAAGAAAGGCGGGAACTGCAGGATAAAGAAGCTTATCCAGATACATAATTTTAGAGCCCCCCAAACCTGTGTCCTATACTTATTAAAGGCTGCTCCATCGTAGGTGTTTATATCTAACAGAACTCCCGGATACCCCACTCTTTTCCAAAGCTCATCTGAACACTCTGCAATCAGAGTCACAAATAGCCTTTTAATGGTCCCCATGGCCAACGTGACACCAGCGGTATGTTTCTCCAATGCATAGATCTGCTTCCCCAACCCTTCAGTGCAACAGTCCGCATTTCGTGATTGCTTCTAAGAAACTAACAAGGTAATTTGTTTAATACAATGAGTGATGTAATTAGATCTCAAACCACCCCC